>NC_134485.1:364534754-364779754 GCF_040206685.1 Ascaphus truei
TGAGGGCCAGGGGGCGGTTACCCAAGCAGAGATCAGAATGAGTGACCTTATTAAATATAAGAATATTATGAGATGTCCTCGGCTGAACATGCTAAGAGTTACATATGTGTATTCGTGGGACCAAGCCCCAACTAACGAATACAGACACCTGAGGTTTAACAGATACTAAGAGGCAGATATTAATATCTCTCTTAATTTTAATATTACACTGTAATATTTAGTCTCGTTGGGAGCGTCAGGCGTGCCGGAATGTATTAATAAAGCTCGCATGCCGGTAGGTACTACTGAACTAAAGTTATGAAGTTATTTAGATAGGAAAAGCAGTTTGCAAACGTCCTTGGGTGGGAGGAGTTTTACTCTGAGGAAAACTGTCAACTTCACCACTGATTTATGAGAGGGGCTGGGTTTAGGTTGTGTTCAATGGGAAATAATGGTATAAGAACCAGGCTCAGCCTAGGGCTATTGTCTTCATGTATTGTCTTCATGTCTTCATGCCTGTGTCTTCATGCATGAGTCTTCATTCATGGACTGCATGTATTGCTGTGATGTCTTCATCTGAACCTGAATTATGGAAGAAATGGTCCATCCTGTATCCTGATGGCTTTCTTGTCATAATCTTTAAGTAAGTGTCTATATTTTGCCTGTTATTTGTATAATCTGTTGTGTTCACCTTTATCAAGGAATAAATTATATTTTTTCATATCTAAGTCTCGTCCCAGTTCAACCCAGTTATATATATTTTTTTGTGTATTATTAATAGCCTGTCACAAAGCTCCCGTCACACAGTGCTCACAGACCTGGCTGTCACAGCCACTCCTTCGCGACTGGCAACAACGCAACCTATCCTGCTTAAAACAAGATAGGTTGCGCTGTTGCCGGTCTCAGTGACTGACAGATTAGTCAGCACTGTGCTGCGGAGCCGGTGGGTGCAAGGCATAAGAGGAGGACAGTAGCAGCAGGGGGGCACTGGTGGGACCAGGTGAGAGTGACGGGAGCGAGGCTCGATAGCAGGGGTAGAACTCATGCGCTAGCAGTGAACTTTTACTGCCCGGGATTTTTCCACCCCTGCCTATGTATATAATGTAGTATTACAGTGTATAGATAATATTCTATACAAATAATTCTAAGCGCAACCAATATTCAATGTTACTGTATTTACAGTATAATGTTAACATAAACCTAGAAGTGAAATTAAAGTGGAACAGTGAATCATGATCCTTTATTTAAAAATAATAATAATAATCATACAATCTTTATAAGGAGATGCTGCTCTTCCAAAAAGAAATTCCCATTGTCGGAGATGCATACTTGTTTATTAATAATTATTAATAAGTTGCTTTTTTGGGTACTGATACACCCAAACCACTAGGGGTGAGTAGAGCTTGTCCAATGCAGTATAAATAAAGGCTTGGCAAAAAACGACTAAAGCAGGATTTGTAGCATTGTAGAACTGTATTTCGGTACTCAGAGCACAGGGTTGACAGCATGATGGAAACTGAGTCAAAGTCACGGACAAACATATAATGTATACATTGTATAAAGACTGATGACCACTCCATCTAATCAATCCTGGCATTCTCCATCACATCTAGATACTATTACTCTTACTGTTGTACTACAGGACTATCTGACTTCTGACCCCCAATACATTGACCAGTATAGGGATTATTATTTGAATGTTAATTTAATGTCAGCTATTTGACTAGTGAGGACAGATGTTCAAAAACAGATGAGTTACAAAGCATAGTACATATGCTGGCCTATATATCTGAATCAGAACAAGGGGCACTCCAAACAAATAAGTGAATGGACAAGGTGCGTGCTTCATAGAGTAAGTATAGGTAACAGCTGCTACCACCAAAGCGACAGCAAAGAAACCACTCAAATTTCATCAAAGCAAAAAGTGTATTGACAAAACACATCAGCACAAAGATAACCAACGTTTCGGTACTCGAAGGACCTTCCTCAGGGTGGTACTGTGGTCCTTAGAGGACCGAAACCTTGGTTATCTTTGTGCCGATGTGTTTTGTCAATACAATTTTTGCTTTGATGAAATTTGAGTGCTGTTTCTTTGCTGTCGCTTTGGTGATAGCAGCTGTTACCTATATATATATCTATATAGATATATATATATATAGCGTAAATGACCTAGGCGCAAAGAAAAAACAAACGGAAAAGGGGAAAAATTTGTGAAATAATGTTAAAGATATATAATGGAGAAGCATTTTTTTCAGCCGGAGAGAATCTCTGGATATTGACCCGTATTCGTTACTGTATTCCAGTCTCAGTTGGATATATAGGAAAGCAGCATCACATCTATGAGCGCTTTTGTTCAAAACACCAGCATGTGTTAGTGGATTTCAGGAAACAATATTATTGTAACAATCCAATGTAGGGTTGAGATAGATATTACTATTATACTTGATTATAAATATTTATTAAAAAATTACTTGTCAACAACAAGGATATAAAATTGCTAATTAAGCAATAAGTTAGAGAGGATCATGGATAATTCCCTTGAATGGAATATTAAAGTCCCAATGTGAATATATGTTTTAAAAATACAAATTATATCTGTAAGACAAAGTTCATTTCACATGGAAAAACAATGTGTCTAGTATCCCAGTAGTTCTCTTTACCTCCAGTGATGTTCTTCTGGGTGGTGGGTATGGGGCTGTTTGTTTGTCTACAGCGTGATGCACGGAGCACAGTAAGGGGGGGTGACTACCCAGCCTCCCCCTCCTCACTGGAAGTCCCTGTTCCACAGTGAACGTAGATGAACTTGTCTGCCCGCTCGTTCCTCTTTGCGGCACCTGTCCATGGGTTCGAGACCAGAATCTGTGCTCTTCAGCGTCTCCAGACGAACGGTACACTGAAGCTTCTCTCCTGCTTACCCTGCCTCACTCACTGCTTCCACATCACGTGGAGGTGTTTGATCACATCGCGCGGGATCTCCAGCACCAGTTGTGCTCTTTATCCATGCACCATATACACTGTCGCCTGTTCCGCTCTCCAGCAAACAATTCTGCAAGATCTCTCCAGAGAGTTGATACACGTACAATCCTGATCCTCTCCCAAGTGATTACTTTTTTTTTTGTTGGCAAAATCACATGGTTTTCATGGCCCAATCAGGGCTGTGGGAACCATTTGATGGAAATGTGACGTCATTAGCCTATTAAAGACTATGTCGTCTCATTTTTGAGCCAGACACCGAGGAGGAAGGACCTACCCTCCCAAGAAGAGGACCACGGCATGGCGCAAGAAGGTAAGAAGACCCAAGAAGACCCTGGATGAAGACCCAGAAGACCCCCGAGTGTGACGGTATGGATTACAAATAGAAAAAAAGAAGACAAAGATTTGTTTTTTTATTTTATGGTTACCTGTTTCCTGTGCGTGGAATGGTTCGAGAGCATGCGGTTCCCCGGGAGTCAGTGAGTGGGTCATCTAATGGTAAGTTAACAAAAGAAATGTATTTTATTTTACTTTTACAGGTTTTGAATTTTATTTTTAATGTCTTGGTTTTTTTTTTTTCAACTTTTTATTTTCATTGTTTTCCAAGCATACAGTACAGCAGTGTAAAGACATTTTTTGGCCAATATTAGCTGAGGTTGCCACATAACTTGCTGATTCTTTTACACATAGCACATCGACTCAGGGGGAAAGGGTAGTGACACATTGGGGGAGACACATGTGGGAAAGGGGGGGTAACACGAGGGGGGGGGACAGAGGTGGGGTAGGGGGGATGGGCAGGGGGGGTTTACCCGTATTCCACAACTTCTTGCAATTCCTTGGAGCTCCTGGCTCATGTTGTGCAGCCCAGTGTTGGGCTGTTCCTTCCACGTCACCTCTCTGGTCTGTGTCTGGGGCTCGTACTCCCCCTGTTACCGTCCGGAACACGTCGAAGGAGAACTCACCTTCCATTATTACAGCCAAATGGTGGCATTGCTCACCCCTGTGATGTCAGTCTGTACCAACCAGGGGAACCAGACTTTTTGGAAATTTGCGCCAGTGTCGTTGACCAAACTAGTCAACTTCTCCATCTGGCAAACGAACCAAATTCTGTTCCGAATCTTTTCTAACGATGGAGTTGTATTTTGCTTCCACAATGCTGCCGTCTCACACCTTACTGCCGTCGCAAAATGAGCGATCAATTTGTTCCCTGCTCTCGACAGGCCCTCTAGTGGCCAATTCAGGAGAAATAGCCAAGGGTCTAGAGGAATTTCGAGGCCCAAGATCCTCTCCAGCCAATTCTGAATCTGTTCCCATATTGGGCGCAGTCGGGGGCAAGACGACAGCATGTGCAGCAGGTCTCCGGGCTCTCCACATTGTCTAGGGCACAAGGGGGAGTAACCCGTGCCAAATTTTGATAATCTACCTGGGGTGAGATACCACCTCATTAACACCTTATATGAGTTCTCCTTCAACGTCGTGCAAATCGATGTTTTTGCTGTCGCCTCGAGTATGTCTGTCCAGTCCTCGTCCTATAAAGTCTCCCCAAGTCCCTCTCCCAGTGGGTCATGTAGTCAAGACGTGTGTTGAGGCCGGTCCCAGGATCGACTATCTCTCTGTACAACCTAGATGTAAGTCCCGAGGTGTTGTGCCCTCGTGCACAGAGCGATTCGAAATTCGTCACTTTAGGGCGGTTCTTGTATTTGGTGTAAAATGCCCGGATCTAGAGGTATCTAAAAAATTCTGTGTTGGGGATGCCTTTGTCAGCCTGAATTTGCGTGAATGTGTGAATAGTGTTTATGCCCTCCAGATCCCTCAACCTCCTGTATCCCTTCTGCTTCCAGACTATAAAGTGTCCCTCTTCCAGCCCTGGAGCAAAATCTGGGTTGCCGAATAGTGGTGTCATCAGGGAGTATCTCTTGGTTAAGGCGCATTTAAATTTAGTGGCTTCCCAAATCGAGAGTGAGTTAGTTATTGAGGATAGCGGTCTCGAGATTTTCTTTAACCTAAGTTTTGGGTACCAAATCAGATTCTGAATATCCAATGGGGCACACAGCTCGCTCTCCAGCTTCACCCATCTACGGCGCTCAGGATCTACGTGCCATTGGATAATTTGGCTCAATTGTGCCGCTCTGTAATTTGAGAACAAGCAAGGTACCGCCAGTCCGCCTGCTGTTTTGGGTTTAATCAGTGTTGTTGCTGGTATCCTAGCTTTCCTATTGTTCCAAATAAATTTAAAGATCTGAGCCTGCAAGTCACTGATCTCCGCTCTATCTATGGGTATGGGGAGTGTCTGGAAAAGGTATAAGAGTCTGGGCAGAAGGTTCATCTTTACGCTATAAATTCTTCCAATCCAGGAGATACCGAACGTCGCCCATTCCTTCAGCTCCTTTCTCAAAGATTGTAAGAGTTTGGGATAATTTGCCTTATATAGTGATTTGACCTCCTTCGTGAGATTAACTCCCAGGTATTTAATCATCTTGGGTTGCCAATTCAGATTGAAGTTAATCTCTACTAGTTTTTCGGTAGTTTTGGGGAGGTTCAGGTTTAGCGCCTCTGATTTTGATTGGTTGATTTTAAACCCCGAAACTGAGTTGAATTTGTCCAAGAGGTCAAAGAGGTTGGGTAGGGAGACTAGGGGCTTTGACAGTGTCAGGATAACATCATTGGCGTACAACGCGGTTTTGTACTCCTGCGACTGTATGTGGATTCCCGTGATGTCTTTATTACTACGAATGTGGTTTGCAAGTGGTTCCATGCATAAGGCGAACAACAGTGGCGAAAGGGGGCAGCCCTGTCTTGTACCACTTTTAATTTGCAGCGAGTCTGACGGGTATCCTTGATGGATTACCCGCGCTGTTGGATTAGTGTACAGCGCTCTGATTGCCCATATCACAGTGTCCCCCATTCCAAATGCTGCAAGCGTGGCATCCAGATATGGCCAGTCGATTCTGTCAAAGGCTTTTTCTGCGTCTAAGCTTACAATCATTCCCGGGATCTTGTTGGCATTTATGTAATCTATAGTATCAATTATCCTTCTGGTATTATCGGCCGCTTGCCTACCTGCGATGAAGCCAACCTGATCTGGGTGAATCAGCCTAGGCAGAATCGAACTCAATCTATTGGCCAGTAATTTGGAGTAAATTTTAATATCTGAGTTAATCAAAGATATTGGCCGATAGCTTGGACAATTGGTGGGATCCTTGCCCTGTTTATGGATCACTGAGATGGACGCTTGCAGCATCATGTCTGAGAAGGAGCCTCCTGTCAAAATATGGTTGAACATCCTCAGCAAGTGCGGGGACAGGATTCCTATATATTTTTTATAATACAAGTTAGAAAATCCATATGGGCCTGGAGCTTTAGCAGGTTTAAGGTTAACAACTACCTCTTTTAGTTCCTCCGCTGTGAACTCCCTACCTAGGAACTCCCGCTCCAACCTTGTCAGTTTTGATAGGTTTGCTTTGGCTAAAAATTCGCCTAAAGCCTTACTTGTTTTAGCGTTATGCCGAACCTTCTGGCCATCGTATAGCTTTGCATAGTATGCTCTAAACTCCTCGACTATGTGTTTGGGATTGGCTGTTATCTCTCCCGTTCTAGTCTTAATCGCGTGTAGTGTCTAGTTGTGTTGTTTATTGCGAATTTTCCTCGCTAGCATGGTATCTGGCTTGTTCGATTTTTCCAAAAATTTCCTCTTTGCCCAACTCAGTTCTTTCTCAGCCTGGGAAGTGAGGAGGAGGTTAAGCTCTATTCTTATGTCCTTCAACTCCTTCAATGTGTCTGCGTTCCCGGATTGGGTATGCTGTATAGAGAGCTCATGGAGCCTCTCCCTTAATAATTTTGTTTTAGCTTCCCTCGCTTTTTTCTTACCCGCTGCTATATTTATCAGGACCCCTCGCATAGTAGCCTTGTGAGCCTCCCACAAGGTGACGTGGGATTCCACACTGCCGGTGTTAGCTTTAAACAATTGTGAGATCTCGGCTTTAATTTGTTGCGCGGTCTCAGGGATCTTTAATAAAGACTCATTTAGTTTCCAGTTTGCTCCAGGGCTGATCAGCTTGATCTGGGAGCACCTCAGTTCAATTGGTGCATGATCAGACCATGAAATATCATGGATCTCTGAGTAAGTGATCTGGGGGACCAGTCTAGCTGACACCAAAAAATAGTCGATCCTGCTGTAGCTGTCGTGTGGGTTTGAGTAAAATGTGTAACTCCGCTCCCCAGGGTGTTGTTCCCTCCAAATATCCACCAGCTGATTCTCTCTGATTCCCTGTCGGAGTGCTGTGACCCCTTCCACTCTGTCTCTATGTTTCATCTGTGTTCTGTCCATATCTGGGTCCAATCGTTTATTAAGGTCCCCAGCAAGTACTATACTGCCCTCTGCGATCCTGTTTAGGATAGCGAAGAAAGATCTAAAGAACTGCGGGTCGTTCTCACATGGGGCATAGGCTGAGGCCAATGTCAGTTTACTGTTTTGTATTGTCCCTATCAGAATAAGATATCTGCCTTCCACATCTCTTTTAATCTTATCTATTCTGAAAGGGAAGTTGTTGTGTAAGAGTATAGCCACCCCTTTCTTTTTTTCTCTTGCTGAGGCTAAATAAAACTGCCGGTATTGGGCATCTAGATATTTGGGGTTGTGTCTGGCCCTGAAGTGTGTTTCCTGTAGGAACAAAACATCTATCTTCTTTTTCTTATATTCAGAAAAGGCAACCCTCCGCTTCTGCGGACTATTAAAGCCTTTCACATTTTGAGTTTACCAGGTTACAGACATTGTGGTGTGTGTATAGATCTGCTTACCCTATTCTGTGCACTGATACGGGTGATTTTGCCGGACGATGGCTGAGATGCCGTTAGACCACGTGGCTCCGAATGTTCCTGTAGTCGCTCCATGTGGGGGGTCGGGATAAGGGGGCGGGGGAAACGCACAAAAACAGACAGGGGAGACAACACAACATGTGGTATAGACAGCATCATAATAGACAACAATATCAACTGTTCTGAGCTTTTACCAGACCTTGCTGGCCTGAGCTCATGTGCCCGGGGACCCCGTGACCTTGCCTCCACCGCACCGTTCATCACTGCAAGGCTCCAGTTCTGGAGAAAGTCCACATTCCCCGGGTCTTGCCCAACTGACCCCAATGTACCCTGGACAGTGTGGTTGAGGCCCATGCCTACCGCCAGGAGAGCGGAGCTACCTCCTAACCCCTCGCGCTGTGGAACATTATCCTGTGTAAAACTAAATACTCTTATAGTGTATGCCATTGCGTAACTCTTCCACCCAGCTTTCCTAGGAAACCCAACTTGTTGTAAAACTTCAACTTAAAACTTTATCTTCTTTCCCCCCTCCACACCTTTGTATGGATTAATTAATTAATTAACCTGTTGCGCTAACTATGTGTTAACTCGTGTTACTGCCTATCCTCTTTCCTGTGTTGTTATTTATGTTGTACCTTCTTTTGTAATTTTACTCCTCCTATGTGTGTTCTTACCTCCTCCTTCCTTTCGGTCGCCAACCTAACTGCGCCCTCCCTAGTCTCTTGTTGTTCCTCCCCCCCGGTAAGCTCCTCTTCAAACTCCCCTTCTACTCTCCTTCCCCCCCCCTACTCTCCTTCCACTCTCTACCCTCCGCACACTCGTCTTGCCTTCTCTCCCCCCTCTTGTCCTCTCCTCAGCTACCCCCTTCTTGTCCTCCTTCCACCTCCCCTCCTTCTCCGCCCCCTAGATATGGATCCTGATGCTCCGTGTGATAGCCGCTTCCGCAATTACAACCTACTGTAATATGGGGCTGCCTTGTGCATCTTGCCGTCAAGCCTCTCCTCTGGCCCCCCTCCCATTGTCTCCACATCCCTCCCCCCCCCCTCCGCTGTCCGTCGGGTCCCTCGGCTGAGGAATGCGCGTACCTCTGCCTCGTGTCCCCGACAGTTCCCCTCTTCACTTCCGGGTGGCGCGCCGATGACGTCATATCTGGGCGCGCCAATGACGTCATATCCGGGCGCCCTGTCTCCGGCTGATGTCAGATCCTGTTGCCTGTGGATCGGGTAAGTGGGGCCTCCCTCTTCCTCCTCTCCTCCCGGAACTCCGCCTCTGCCTCCTCCCCTCCCACCCACTTGCCTGGCAGCAGTCTGTTTGCGCCATTTGCAGGGGCGCCATGTTTACACGTGAAAAGCTCCCGCATCTTCCTCGGCACCTCGATATAGATGCAGGAGGCGCCATCTTGGAGGCCATTGTCCCTGCGCAGGAACACGATATTTCTCATGCTGCTAGCAGGGGTCCGCTGGCTTTGACTTCACAGGAGGATGACTTTAAAGCTGCTTCAAACTGCAGCAACAGGTTAGAAAGAAAAACTTTGTCCCTTCAGCCAGGATCCGTTACATCCAGGGGGCAACGTGCCACCCGGTCATCCAGAAGCATCGGGAGTATAACTAGGGGGCATTATCCAGTCCGATCCACCCTCCCGATCTCAGGGTTTGTTTTTGTTGTTGGTCTTCCTGTTCTCGGCCGCCCTGCTCACTCGTGTCCAGGAGGATTCTGCAGTCGGGCGCTGCTCTGGTTGCTGCGGGAGCTTGTCCTTAACTCCTAGGGTTTGTAGGAGTGCTGCCCCCTCATCCAAATGCCTTATGCTGTGGGCTTTGCCATCCTTAATGACGAGGAGTCCAAAGGGGAAAACCCATCTATAACGTATGCCCCTCTCTCTCAGTATTTTTGCGCAGGATGACATCGCGCGGGGGATTGTTGGGAAGAGGTTTCGCTCGCAAGGCACGGTGCCATCTGTCCAGTTGGAGCTCGGAAGGGGATTTATCTGGCAGCAGGGACTCCATCCATCTCCCCACAAAGTCCTCGATGTCCGTGACCTCCTCAGGTATGCCTCTCAGCCGGAGATTGTTTCTCCTGTCCCTGTTTTCCCCGTCTGCCTGCTTCTCTTCCAGTTCGAGCAGCCTTTGTTTTATGTGAATTAATTCTTGCCCCGTGTGCTGGTGACACTCCATAGAGACATCCATCTGCTGCTCCAGCTCGTGGGTGCGTTCTCCTATTCCCTGTATGTCCTTGCGCAACCCATCTATTTCACTGCGGAAAAAGTCTTTTATTTCATTTAAGAACTTAGTCATGTCCTTCCTTAGGACGGGCTGCAACCCCGCTTCCTCCTCTGGGTCTCCCCTGCCCTGCGTGGAGTCTGTGTCAGAACTCCCACCCGCAGACATGGCCATCTCGTCCCTGGCCTTTACTTGCTCTGTGTGCCAGAAATAAGATCTCAGATCCAGTGACTTCCTCTTAGTGCTTTTTGTCGTGGCCCGAGTTATTGGCATAGCCGCCGCTTCAATGCTGCTGAGAGTATGTTTTGCGCCGAGTTTGGGTGGGTTTTTATTGTATTTATTTATATAAATGCGCTGGGGATCGGAGGAGCTCTCAGCTTAAGCTGCCATCTCCCAGTCCGTCGCGCATGCGCCTCCTTGGTTTTTTTTTTAATGTCTATTTAATGCCCTTGTATTTATGTATGTCCCTATGGATATACATACAGAGTTAATAAAAGCTTGTTTTGTATGTTTATTTTGAATGTTATTAAATTGTTTTTTATGTTCATTTATTGCCCCTGTATGTATGTATGTCTAGATGGACATACATACAGGGATAATAAAAGCTTGATTTGCAAATGTTTGTTTGGCTTCTTTTGATGGATTTTAAATGTAATTTGCTGCTTTGTGTAAAAATGTGGGTGTAATGTAAATGTTATTTAATTCGAAGTAATTTTTTAGGGTGTTTGCAATAGTTTATTTCAGGGGTGGGGGATTGCTTTTTAATAGTTGCTTATTTTTGTAAGTTAGATTTTGTCTGATGGTGGTTACTTTGAAATAGAATAGTTTTCTGAATGGTTTGGTTTTCGGGTTTGAATAGTGAATTGTGTAATTGATTTGGATTGGATTGTAATTGATTTGAGATTGGATGAATTGATTGATGGTAATTTATTTCTGTTTACTTGCTTTATTTTTATTTAATGATTGTTTGGAATTGTATCTTGTTTGGAATAGTTTATTTTATTTGGAGCATTGCTTGGCATAGTGTACATGATGCACAGATTATTTGCATCATGTACAAATTGTAAAATTCAATGTTTTTATTGCCATTTGTTATATATTGATTTGGCTAGGTGCTGTGTTTTCTTGGAAGATGAGATTTATTTTCATTTGCAATGTGCTGTTTTTTTTTTATTTGGCTGTGATGTTTTCATTTGGAGATGTGATATTTTTATTTGTGCATGTATATCCTTAACCATTTCTTTGCATATATAATTATAATATATGAGCATGATGAAGCCACTGTACAAATGAATGGTGAAAGGTGGGTATCGGGGCAGGGTGGCTTAACCCCTTAATTACTTTTGCGGTTATTAACCGATAAGGTGATTAAGGGGTTAAGTGATACCAGAATGTATTTGCAATGTATTTTTGTGGCAATGGAGGACACAGGGACATTGCTGGCGGAGGCTTCATATTGCTGAGGTAAGTAGAACTGTATTTATTTTATTATGCTAGTTAATGTGTTTAATAATGGACAAATAATATATTATCCATATCTGGATAATAGTTATTTTTCCCATTACTGTACCGTATGTGTTTGGTGTGGGGAGGGGGGTGGGGGGAGCAGAAATCGATTTATTAAAAATGTATATGACATGTTTATTTTTTTTACATACAGGGTTGGTTCCTTTGGTCTGGGGGACCTCTGGAGACCACCTGGGGACCCACGGATGCCCATGGGTACCACCTGCAGACCACACACTGGAGACATCTGCGGGGAATAACCGGGGGCCCCACAGCTGTGGGGGCCCCGTGGACCCGCAGGGACCACCCGAGGGCCCCAGACCCCCATGGGAACCACCCAAGGGCCCCCAGACACCTGTGGGGCTGACCCAGGGACCCCCAGACCCACCTGTGGACCCCATTTGGGGCCCACGGTGACCCACGGGAACCACCTGGAAGCCCATGGCGCCTGACGGGGACCACTCGGAGGCCTCCAGGCCCTGGGGTACTGGTGCACTGTGGGGCCTGCGGACACCCATCGGGACCACCGGGGACTCCCATAGGTCTGGGGTATTAACCCTGTATGTAAAATAATAAATCATGTTTTTATGGGGGAACAGGGGTTGGTTGTGTTATGTCTTAATGTTTATTAAATATTGTAATGTTTATTGTGGGGCTGTTCTCTGTATTGTTTTTATTGTGGGGGAAGGGGGTATTGTCCACAAGTGTGGGTAGGCCTCCAGGGTGAGTAGTGGTTGAGGGTGGTTAGGCCTCCCAGGTGGGTAGTGGGTGAGGGTGGTTAGGTCTCCAGAGTGAGTGGTGGGGAAGGGTGGGTTAACCCCTTAATTACTATAGCGGTTAATAAACCGCTAAAGTAATTAAGGGTTTAGGGGACATTAGATTGCCTCTTTTTATTCTTGTGTATGTTTTTCAGCACTGGAGGACAGGGTGAGGATGAGGACGGCCTTCATCGTGGGTGCCTGGCAGGGGTGAGTGCAAGATGTATTTATTTTATTTAGTGTGATGAATGTATCTGAAATGGGCAAATGCATTATTATCCATATGTGGATAATAGTAATTTTGTCCATTACTGTAGTGTATGTGTTAGGGTGCGGGGGAGGTTTATTTATTTTAAAGTATTTTTAAAATTATTTTTGGGGGCACAGAATTGGTACTGCAGGCAAGCGGGGACCCCCGGGCACCTGTGGGACCAACCGAGGGCCACCGCAGGCCTATAATATCATTCCTGTGCATCCCCCAAAAATAAAGATATTTGATGTATGTTAGGAGGGTATAGGGGTTGTTGGGGGCACAGGGATGGGTGTGTAGTATATTGCAATGTTTATTGGGGGGAATTGTCCCCAATAAACATGCTATTGTGCCTTAATCCCTTCATTGCCTTAGCGCATAGCCGCTAGGGTAATGAAGCGGCAATAATGTAATTTTTATAGTGTGCAGGAGCAGGTGATCTCCTGAGCTGAACCGCATTGATTTCAACCTCAGGGACCCCCTGCTTTCCGAGTTACAGGCCCCGGTAAGGGGCATCGGATGCCAGTGTCGTCGCTATTTTTATTGCGTCCACGTCGTGTGACGTGTGACATATAAACAATGGGACACCGGTACCCGATGCCCCATACCAGGGCCTGTAACTCGGGAAGCAGGGGGTCCCAGAGGCTGAAATCAATGCGGTTCAGCTCAGGAGACCCTGTGCTCCCCCACACTATTAGTACCCGACTAGCAACCTCTCTATCCACCTTTAAGACCCACCTTAAGACACACTTGCTTAAAGAAGCATATGAATAGCACTGTGGATATTCTGAACACATGATACATATAGCTTGGCCCCCTGCAGACGCACTTACCAGAACTCCCTCCTACTGTCTCTGTACGTTCTCCCTACATACCAATTAGACTGTAAGCTCCTCGGGGCAGGGACTCCTCTTCCTTAATGTTACTTTAATGTCGAAAGCACTTATTCCCATGATCTGTTATTTATATTATCTGTTATTTATTTGATTACCACATGTATTTCTACTGTGAAGCGCTATGTACATTAATAGCGCTATATAAATAAAGACATACAATACAATACAATGGTATTGAGTTATTGTTTATTGATATGTGTGTTTGTATACCAGTGTAGATGTGCAGGGAGTCTCCGGAGCCGAACCGCGTTGGTTTCAGCCTCGGGGACCACCTACTTCATGAGGCCCCGTTATGGGGTGCCGGTATCCCCCTGCAAGATTTAAATGTCCCAGTCACGTGACGTGGGAGCTTTAAAAGTACAGTGGATACCGGCACTCCATAACGGGGCCTGTATCTCATGAAGTAGGAGGGCCCCGAGGCTGAAACCAACGCGGTTCAACTGAGGAGACCCCCTGCTCATCTACACTATTATTAAAAATAATATTTGTACAGCACGATTGCCTGTAAGAGCCGTGCATGGGGACGCTTACAGGCTGCTTTTCTTCTATCAGCTATCGCGCTATATAACTTTAAGCGCGATAGTAGAGGGGAAAAAAGGGTGCTTGCGCGATATGGCACTTTTTGGCTTGGCAGGGCCAAAACACGCCGAGCAGCCTTAGTGAATAGCGCATTTGGCTTCACCCTTTTGCGCCCGAGCAAAAATTTTCCATTTCAGCGCAAAAAATCGGAGCTTAGTGAATCACCCCCTAAGATCCAAGCTACTAAAATGTTTTCTCAGCAGTTTCACAGAACATACAAAATTAACCCTTAAATGGAAACTTCAGTGAAGCCAACGCTTGAACCTCAAAAATCTATCTACAAATCCCCTCTAAGTGTATGGGTGGCGGGGGGGGGGAGGAATGGGGGAATTCATCGCTACATACTCCTTTTGCATATTCCGTTTTTTAACATTTTCGTCCCAGTTACATATGCAGCAGCTTAAATGATCAAATGAATAAATAAGGCTTTCAACTGCCCTGAGAATTAAAACACACTTAATTAGCTCATAGATGAATAATTTATGATTTCCAATGGCTAGTTGCTGCCATAAGACATTACTGTGGAACTGCAAAGTAACAGCTTCTTGGCTGACATTACTTGATAGATATATGTCACATGATCCAGGCATACCGCTGAAGAACTCGACTGTCATGTTGATGCTGTTGTTATCTTGAAAAACAGAAAGACGTCATTAGGAATAAACGTATAACTCCAAATTCCACTAGCCAGTGGTGGAGACAGATCGCTGACATGCAGAACAGCAGTTACGGCGTTGTTGCAGGATTCAACATTCTGCTCCCCATTGCAATTCATCATAGAGACAGACGTCATCAGGCAAATCAACATCACTGCAGAGCCTGTTTTCTCCCTCTATGGTCAGCACGGCAAAGATGATAATGCACATGGTGGAATAGATATACATCGAAATTAATCGCCATCAAAAACAGAAAATAAACAAAGAGTTAAAAAAATTAAACTAAAAGAGAAAATAGCAAGTCCAGAATGTTATAACACCAGAAACTCATACATTATATACAAAGGAAAAAAGGAAATGACTGGTGAATGGAAAAGCCACACTGTAAATAACCATTTAACAAATCACAGGAACATAGCATAACCAAAATAATCATTCATTCCATGTGGTAACATGGGGCCAAGTTGAACGATCCAGCGACACTCTCTGTGCAGGAGGGCTTTCTCTAAATCACCCCCTCTAATTCCAAGTGATACTCTGTCAATAGCGAAAGCAGAGAGAGGGGCGCTGTCCGCCCCATGTTCCTGTAAGAAATGTTGTGCAACTGATTATATTTTTTTAAAGAATCAAGATCCCTCTGTGCAAATTTGATATTGCGAGTATGTTCTAATATCCTAAAACGGATCTCCCTAGTTGTCATACCCACATAAACCAGATTACGGGACAAGACAGATAATAAATGACCCCCTTTGATCCACAATTAAGAAAATAATGTATCTTAACTTCTCTGATTCTTGCACTGTCTAAAAAGGAATCTGTCTGATGCATAAAGTGACAAGCTGTACAAGCATTGCATTTATAAAATCCCTTTTTATTCAACGTTGACAGGAAAGTGGGATTAGCATGTGGGGCATAATGGCTATGAACAAGCCTGTCCCTCACATTGGGAGATCTTCTACTGGTGATGTTGACTCTTTCACCCAAGATTGATTTAAGATCGGGGCCAGTCATCAGGATTTGGCAATGTTTTTGTAAAATGTTCCTCAAGTGCGGCCATTGTTGGTTATATGTACCAATAAATCTTAATCCCTTTTGTGAGACATTGGCCTTGTCTTTGGGTTTAAGTAAGGTAGTCCTGTTACATAGGAGACTGTGCATTAACCCTTTATTAATGCAGGTTTGACGATACCCTCTTTTTTAAAATCTTAATTGCATTTCTTGAGCTATAGTCTTGAAAGTATCTTCATTAGAACAATTTCGTTTTAAATGCAAAAATTCGCTAGTGGGGATACCTTGTACCTTGTGTCTGGGGTGGAAACTGGTGGCGTGTAAGATTGAGTTTGTGGAACTCTCCTTCCTAAAGATGTCAGTGCCAATATTTCCTGAGATGCCTATACTTATTTTAAGATCAGTCCACATTAATGGCACTACACTTATAGGTCAATTTGATATTTAGTTCATTGTGGTTATAATATTGTAGAAGATAAATGGTCAGTCTTTAAAACATTGTTGGAAAAGCACACTTATCAGTGTATACCCTTGGGTAATAAGTATAAAAGAAATAAGTCAAAACCAATGTTGCTAAATAAACAGGTAGGGGAGGACATGGACAAGAAGAGGAAGGCGTTTAGATTCTTTAAGTCAGAAGGGACAGAGACATCGTATCAGAATTATAAGGAATGTAACAAAAATTGCAAAAGGGCACTCAAATTAGCAAAAATGGATAATGAAAAAAGGATTGCAATAGAAAGTAAGGTCAACCCTAAAAAGTTCTTTAAGTACCTTAATAACAAAAAAATGAGCAACGAAAATATAGGACCCTTTCAGTGTGAGATGGATAGGCAGATTATTGGAGATAAGGAAAAAGCTGAGGTATTAAACAAATTCTTTGCCTCTGTGTTTACCAGGGAAGAATCAAGTTCAATAGTAGTGCCGCAGGAGGAAGCCACAACCTCCATATTAATGAACAATTGGTTAACTGAGGAAGAAGTTCATAAGCAACTTGAAAAAATTAAAGTAAATAAGGCACCTGGCCCGATGGCATACATCCAAGAGTTCTCAAGGAGTTAAGCTCAGTAATAGCAAAACCATTATATTTAATATTCAAGGACTCCATTTCCACAGGCTCAGTACCACAAGATTGGCGTAAAGCAGATATGGTGCCTATATTTAAAAAGGGAGCTAGATCACAACAGGGAAATTACAGATCTGTAAGCCTGACTTCAATAGTAGGGAAAGTACTTGAAGGTTTAATACGGGATAATATTCAGGAATACCTAATGGAAAACAAAATTATTAGTAATAGTCAGCATGGATTTATGAAGGATAGATCTTGCCAAACTAACCTTATTTGTTTCTTTGAGGAGGTAAGTAGGAATTTAGACCAGGGTAATGCAGTTGATGTGGTCTACTTAGATTTTGCAAAGGCTTTTGATATGGTTTCACACAAGAGGTTGGTGTACAAAATGAAGAAAGTTGGACTCAGTAATATTATATGCACCTGGATTGAAAACTGGTTAAAGGACAGACAACAGAGGGTTGTCATAAATGGAACTTTTTCAGGTTGGGCTAAAGTCGTGAGTGGAGTACCTCAGTGATCGGTACTGGGACCCCTGCTTTTTAATTTGTTTATTAATGACCTTGAGGTTGGGATCGAGAGCAAAATCTCCAACTTTGCTGATGATACTAAATTGTGTAAGGTAATAGAATCAGAGCAGGATGTAATTTCTCTTCAGAAGGACTTGGAGAGACTGGAAACTGGGCTCATCGAGATAATAGAGACTTATTAGTCCATCATAAAGAATAAAAACGTTCACTCTTCACAGTTGACTAAACCGCTACAGTCCATTTTTTATGAAAATGAATCCAACTAAGAGGCCTTATGCATTTATATACCAACTTAAATCTTTAAATGAAACAATTAACAACTTTAAATCCCCTGGAAAGAAAATAACTTGAAATGCCAAGGTGTTAATATTCCAAACGCTTATGAAGCTTTAAATGTGGAAAAATGTTGTATGGTGCTCTAGAGTAGGAAAAGCAGCACTACTGCATAATGAGATGATAAATTCTTAGTTGGAATAGTTAACCCCTCCAATAAATAATATCTGTGCTGAGAAAGTGACTGTCCCAAATAGATGTATGACTGGTATACTATAATCCCACGTAGCAATGTAGTAAGGATACGATAATAGACACCTGCCGGTGACCAGTACAAATGAAACATCCAATTCCACGGAACAGTGTAATAACATCAATTCAGCATCCAAATGAAGATATAGACCAAAATGGAATAAACTCACATGGGGTGAATGTCCTCAATCTGTAGTGAGTCCGTTGTAGCCAGTGGTCAAGGGGTAAAGTGTGCCTCCGTCAGTAGATTGAAATGATAAGAAAAAGGAGAAAAACGGAGCACTACATCCAGTGCTGGTGAGCCAGCAAATAACAACAAGAGTGCGTTCCCACAATAAAAATTAAAGCTTATTTAATGGATCACAGGAACAAACAAATACACCAACGCGTTTCGGACTATAAATAGCCCTTTATCAAGGTGAATACATGCTTACCTTCCAGAGTGATTTATGTACATGATCGCGGTGCAGCCGGCACCAATCGCCACCGCTTCCGGGTGCGTCAAGTAACGCGGGGCGTAAGACGTCAACGCTCCAAGTGACGCGGGGCGTATGACATCAGCGTGTCATGATCATTGTACAGAAACAACAACAACTTTATTAATACTGAACACTAGCACTCTGGTACTATTATAACTAAGGACATAGACAATTTGAGAAAACATATAATATTAAAAAAAGAAAACTTAAAAACAATTAATCAAACAGAGTAACAAGTGAAATCCTTAGATATTGGGTATATATATACCCTACTAACGTGAGGTAATGTGTTTGAAGAGGGGTTTGAAAATAACTAACTCTATAAAAAATTCTAATGTATTGAAAAATTTAATTAAATTAGATAATGTATAAATATATAAATATTAATTTAAATTATCAAACATAGATAGTTATTTCTTTAGAAACCAATACACAAAAGGAATAAATTGAGACTGAACTTGAAAAATAGAGTACCTCTAGAGACATGAATACATTACTAAGTAATGCAACAGCAGCAAGATATTCATGTATATGTTCAATATTGAATTTTAAACATCCTGTACACTATCAATTGCAATGATGGTCTATAACATCGATCCTTATATATGTACAACATAAATCAATATATAATATATATTAGAAAAATAGTAACGATAATAATGATATTATTTATAAGATCGTTAAAGCCCACCTGATAACCTTGTTAAAGTCCATCTAATAACTAACTCAGAAGAGAAAACAACACATGAGACCTTGTGGATAAGCATGGACCTATTCTCATGTGGCAAAAAGGAGGGGCCCTATATCCCAGTCTGAATTAAGACCGTATGGGATACGAGTTTGAAGAGTAAAAATCCAATATAGTTCTCTTTTATTTAGGATATTTAATCTATTGCCTCCTCTAATTGGACACGGTACATGTTCTATACCTAAAAATGAGAAATTGTCCACATTGCCCAAACTGCAATTAGTGAAATGTTGGGACACCGGATCGTTAATATCTTTTTTTGTAATCAAACATAAATGTTCGAGTATGCAGACTTTTAAACATCTAATGGTTCTTCCTATGTATTGTTTACCACAACCACATTTTAACATATAGACCACAAACGTGGTGTCACAGTTGATGAAGGAATTTGAGATATCTTTTACCCGTCTCGTATGAAAAGAATTCAGATTTGCTATCCATATATTTACATGTTTTACATTTTGAACAAGTATAACTTCCTTTTGGTAATTTTTTAAAGGGAGTTTTTATTGTGGAAAACAAACTTGAAGAGACATGGTTGGCAATGGTCTTAGCTTTTTTTTAAACAAATTTTGGCCCTTCTTTGTAAATTGAATGTAGGACTGGATCCGCAGCTAACACTCCCCAATTTTTCTTAACTATACTTTTTATTTGATTAGCTTGATTGTTATGCTGCATAATAAAAAATGGGGATTGAAAGGGCGAACCCTGTCCCTTTTTGGTTCTTCCTAGTAGAACAGTTCTGTCCACCTCTTTTACTTCAATAAAAGTTTTATTGAGGTCCTGCCTTGAGTATCCTCTGGCCTCAAAACGCTCCAATAGGTCCTTAGATTGAGTGAAGAAAAAAATTAAAACTAAACATATACTAAGCGCTCAACCTATTGACCTAACTTAAACAATACACTATAATGATTAATAAGTGCTCTAAATGTTGGAACCTCCTTTAAAAATTACAACAATATATTAAGGGATCCCACAACCTGATGTGACAGGCTGGGAGAATGGCTGCCTAAGGATTGAAAAAACAAACCTATCCACAAGGTATGTACAACATTAGCATAAAAACACAGAAAATAAACAAACAATGAAACAAAATAGTCCTTGGCGTATATAAACCTGACACACAATGAAGTCCCAAAAACTTGGTAGTAGGGATGAGTGAATCCAGAGTCCAATTCCACTTAGAAGTCCTTTAAGATGGAGGAACCAGATCTGCAATTATACAAGACAAGACAACCATTGCGCAGTACTTCTGGTCAATCGTTATCTCCCCCACCGTTGCCAGCTACTTACTTAAAAATAGAGAAACAGGGGCATTGAATGGTATCTTTGACTTCCTTCCCGGCTGGCTGTTCTTGTATGTGTTGTCAGGCGACGTGACCCCTCTTCAGACACACGCTTACAACACCATACACTGGAAAGCAAGGAGAAATAAAGGCACCAATGGTATGATACCGTAAAATGTAATAAAATACTACAGGACTAAACAACAGTACACTTACATGCCGATAGTCCCTATGCACAGGATACAACATGCCGTCCGCTTGCATGACAGGATGCCGGGGTGATGCAGATGGAGGTGGGACCTAGCGTGAATCCCTGCTTTGTGGCCGCGACTCGGAGCGCCTTGTCCCCCTCCGATGATGTCACTGCTGTTGCACCCCTTCTCCTCCCCACACACGTGCACGCAGTATCACGTCTAAGAGAACTCCACCCTACGCGCGTTTCGTGACTGCTGACGTCACTTCTTCAGGGGTTAATGGAGTAATGAGGGCAGTATGTGCTATTTAACCACATTAGGGAATGTCCGCAGGGCTCCTATTGGATGATTACCCAACTAGAACCTCCTACTTATTCCCTTAAACACATATCAAAATCGTACTTAGTATACATACATCCTATATATACTAAACATAAAATATGTATCCTATACACCACTTACAACTGCAAGAGACAAACCGTTAATATAAATACAATGATTAAAAAATATATATAAATAATTCTAGCAACTCCACGGGGGTTATTAGACCTTATAATGCCAAGGGAGACTTCCATTGATTTCATTAGACAGAGAACACAGAGGAAAAAAGTTTTGAATCAGAGGATTGGTCAGCAAATGTCCTTAGAATATCGAAAATGACCTAGCCATCTTTCAGAAATGATGCCAGATCAAATTCTATATTCAGACCTCTTGGGGTCAGGGTTTTAAGGGTATATATCCAGAAGCTTTCGCGTCTGGATATCAGATTCATTTTATCTCCCCCTCTCCAATTTTGTTTGGGGCATTCAATGCCCTTGCATGCTAATCCTGCAGGGTTTTGATCATGTTTCAATTTGAAGTGATTGGAGACACTATGTGTCTCCAAACGTCTTTTTATATTATAAACATGTTCTGCAAAACGTTGTTTCAATGGTCTACCTGTTCGCCCTACATATTGTAATCCACACGGGCACTCTAACAGTTAAACCACAAAAGGACTCTTGCAGGTGATGAATGACTTTATCGGGAACGAAATCCCTGTAACATCTGACTTAAAGTCCCTACATTTGAAACCATATCTGCAGCCAATGCACTTACTACATGTGAAGAATCAATTAAGTTCCTTCAACCATGTGGTATTGCGTTCCTTAATTGGATTAAGTGGACAACTGGGGGATAGTTTTAATTTTAGATTGTCAGCCTTTTTAAATACTATTTGTGGACAATTAGGTAATATTGTTTTTAGTACCGTGTCACCCTGTAGGATACCCCAATGTCTTTTAATTATTTGTGTGATCTTATTAGCCATTCCATTGTATTTTGTAATAAAAGGAATAAATTCAACTCCGTCTTGTTTGTTTTTCATTCTCTTATTATCCATAACAATTAGATCCTCTCTATTTGTATTTCTAGCTGCTTCTAGTGCCATCGTAACCTTATTATGACTATATTCCCTACCGATGAATTTGTTTTTAAGTTCGTTGGCCTGTGTGTTAAATATCTCTACCTGGGAGCAGTTACGTCTCGTTCTTAGAAACTGGCCCTTGGGGATGTTATTAATCCATCTAGGGTTATGGTGGCTTGATGCCAAGAGATAGGTATTCGCATCAACCTTTTTATAGAAGGTCTTGGTCTCAATGGATCCCTTCTCAATGAACAATGTCAGGTCTAGAAAGTCAATGGTGAGTGGACTAGTGTTAAATGTGAATTTCAGATTTAAGTTATTGTTAGAGAACAACAAGAGGGTTCGGGAGTGATCACAGAACCACACTAATTGAGTAAAGTAACCAAGTGTATAATTGTGGTATTTAAAGATGTGGGTGCAAACTGTGAACTGAAAAGTGAATCAGACAAAAGGGGGGAAGGGGAACACAAAATGGATGTGCCCCCTAAAAAAATTTAATAAACTGCACTCCTACATAAGGAGTGTACCTGTTCCGGTGAGGAGAGGCAATTCAGCGGGCACCACGAGGCAGGAGAAAAAAGTTGCTGAAGCTGGACTGTGCTGTATAACAATTCCTTTTTCAATACTCTTTGAAAAAGCCCAATCTCTGGGTGAAACGCGTTAGAGGCGCAGGGGTATGCTTCCCCCCTCTTTTTAACCATGCTACAATAAAGGAATTGTTATACAGCACAGTCCAGCTTCAGCAACTTTTTTCTCCGGCCTCGTGGTGCCCGCTGAATTGCCTCTCCTCACCGGAACAGGTACACTCCTTCTACATATTATATCAGCCATGGAGCACACAGAACGGCGTTCATATATATGTGAGTACAATTGCTGCCCCATGAGAGCTGCCCCAGGCATATAGGTTAATTCAGTTCAGAGAGACTGGAGAGGTCAGGGGGGGGGTTTAAAGACTCCCCCCTCACAACTCTGCATATCTCTGCTATACCTTGTGCCATCTAGGGGTTTTATGCATACAGCCTCAAGCATGCATTATCACACCAAGTGATCCGGTTTTAATGCAGTCAGATATACTCATTTTCAAATGATTGTGGGTTAATACAAAGCTCTGCAGCACTGGGTGATTGGGGTCCTCTACCCCATATTTTTGCACTCCTACATAGTATAAAATTTAACTTTTAATAAATTTACTTAAAACATATATTACCAAACGTTGTGTACTGTGTATTAAAAATAAATTAAATTGACAATACCGAGCACAAATTTGTCCCTGAAGAAGCTCCTTTGCTGGAGGGAAACGCGCGTTGGACGCGCAGTTGTGTCATTCTCCTACTTGGAGCTGTTTTAATGTAGTGTTCTTAAGTCCCCTGGTTCTATCTATGTAGACCCTACTAGCTGGGTATTTTTACCAACAGTCAGTGAGTTTGCCTTCCTGCTCCATATGACATATGCTCACTTAGAGCCTTTCTGCTGGGTAACTCACTGCTAATGATACTGTGAGTGCCAGCTCCACTATGCTGTGAACTACTTTCTACTAATAGAGCATGTGTCAGCGTTACCATCTAAGCATATGTATGGTTATATATCATTTATTATCACTTTAAGTGCTTGTTGGTATATACTTGAGCAGGACTGCTGGATTTCCAACTATTTAATTGCTCACTGAGTAGGATATACTTACCTACTGTTCTCATAGTTGCTCCAGAGGGGTTAACACCCTGACCTACAGCATCCTCTGTCCTTTTAATCCCAATAATATTGACTCGCTAAATTGGGATTGTATAATCACACATTCACTGACAGGGATGCTCGGTATTGTCAATTTTATTTATTTTTAATACACAGTACACAACGTTTGGTAATATATGTTTTAAGTAAATTTATTAAAAGTTAAATTTTATACTATGTAGGAGTGCAGTTTAGTTAATTCTTTTAGGGGGCACATCCATTTTGTGTTCCCCTTCCCCCCTTTTGTCTGATTTAAGTTATTGTTATTAAGATACTGTTGGAATTTACCCAAATCTTCCTCGTTTCCACCCCAGATACATAGCACATCGTCAATATAACGTTTCCACAGCACCAGGTCCACCCCAAATGGGCTGCGCAAAATAAAAGAGGATTCAGAGGAAAAAGAGGAGGAAGGAGGAAAAAACATTGGGGTATCCTACAGGGTGACATGGTACTAAAAACAATATTACCTAAGTGTCCACAGATAGTATTTAAAAAGGCTGACAATCTAAAATTAAAACTATCCCAGTTGTCCACTTAATCCAATTAAGGAACGCAATACTACATGGTTGAAGGAACTTAATGGATTCTTCACATGTAGTAAGTGCATTGGCTGCAGATATGGTTTCAAATGTAGGGACTTTAAGTCAAATGTTACAGGGATTTCGTTCCCGATAAAGTCATTCATCACCTGCAAGAGTCCTTTTGTGGTCTACCTGTTAGAGTGCCCGTGTGGATTACAATATGTAGGGCGAACAGGTAGACCATTGAAACGACGTTTTGCAGAACATGTTTATAATATAAAAAGAGGTTTGGAGACACATAGTGTCTCCAATCACTTCAAATTGAAACATGATCAAAACCCTGCAGGATTAGTATGCAAGGGCATTGAATGCCCCAAACATAATTGGAAAGGGGGAGATAAAATGAATCTGATATCCAGACGCGAAAGCTTCTGGATATATACCCTTAAAACCCTGACCCCAAGAGGTCTGAATATAGAATTTGATCTGGCATAATTTCTGAAAGATGGCTAGGTCATTTTCGATATTCTAAGGGCATTTGCTGAGAAATCCTCTGATTCAAAACTTTTTTCCTCTGTGTTCTCTGTCTAATGAAATCAATGGAAGTCTCCCTTGGCATTATAAGGTCTAATAACCCCCGTGGAGTTGCTAGCATTATTTATATATATTTTTTAATCATTGTATTTATACTAACGGTTTGTCTCTTGCAGTTGTAAGTGGTGTATAGGATACATATTTTATGTTTAGTATATATAGGATGTATGTATACTAAGTACGATTTTGATATGTGTTTAAGGGAATAAGTAGGAGGTTCTAGTTGGGTAATCATCCAATAGGAGCCCTGCGGACATTCCCTAATGTGGTTAAATAGCACATACTGTCCTCATTACTCCATTAACCCCTGAAGAAGTGACGTCAGCAGTCACGAAACGCGCGCATGGTGGAGTTCTCTTAGACGTGATACTGCGTGCACGTGTGTGGGGAGGAGAAGGGGCGCAACAGCAGTGATGTCATCAGAGGGGGACAAGGCGCTCCGAGTCGCGGCCACGAAGCGGGGATTCACGCTAGGTCCCACCTCCATCTGCATCACCCCGGCATCCTCTCACGCAAGCGGACGGCACGTTGTATCCTGTGCATAGGGACTATCGGCATGTGAGTGTACTGTTGTTTAGTCCTGTAGTATTTCATTAAATTTTACGGTATCATACCATATTGCCTTTATTTCTCCTTGCTTTCCGGTGTATGGTGTTGTAAGCGTGTGTCTGAAGAGGGGTCACGTCGCCTGACAACACATACAAGAACAGCCAGCCGGGAAGGAAGTCAAAGATACCATTCAATGCCCCGGTTTCTCTATTTTTAAGTAAGTAGCTGGCAACGGTGGGGGAGATAACGATTGACCAGAAGTACTGCGCAATGGTTGTCTTGTCTTGTATAATTGCAGATCTGGTTCCTCCATCTTAAAGGACTTCAAAGTGGAATTGGACTCTGGATTTACTCATCCCTACTACCAAGTTTTTGGGACTTCATTGTGTGTCAGGTTTATATACCCGATAGTGCGCCAAGGTCCTTAGATTGAATAAGAAAATCATCATCATTGGTACATATCCTTTTGAGTCTAATAAGTTGACCCTTGGGTATTCCCTTAAAGAGAGACCTGGGGTGGCAGCTGTCAGCCCGCAAAAAAGTGTTGCGTGAATTAATTTTGCGATATACAGTGGTGGTGATATTTTTGTGCATATCAATAGATAATAATAAATCTAAATAGTGAATATGGTGAAAATCATAATTTTTAGTGAATTGTAAATGTAAATCATTATTGTTAAGGTACTCAGTGAATAAAAAAAGTGAGTGCTCATCCCCATTCCATATAAAAATAAGATCATCAATGTACCGCCTATAAAAAGTGATAAAGTGTCTATAAGGATTTCTATCTCCAAACACGTGGATCGACTCCCACCAACCTAAGAATAGGTTGGCATAGGAGGGGGCAAAACTTGTGCCCATTGCGGTACCACGTTTCTGGAGATAGAAATCCCCGTCAAACATAAAATAATTATGTCTTAACAAAAATTGTATTGCATTTAAAATAAATGTGCTCTGTGCCGGTGAAAGATCAGAGTGTTGTAAATAAAATCTGACAGCTGCCATCCTGTGTTCATGTACTATAACAGTATATAATGATGTAACATCAAGAGTAAGCCAAATGAAATTATTTTCCCACCTGATGGAGCCGAGCTGGACCAGAAGATCTCCACTGTCCTTAATATATGGTGGCAATGACTGGACCATAGTCTGCAAGAAATGATCGATACACCATCTACCAAAGATCCAATACTAGAGACAATTAGCCTCCCAGGAGGGGAGACCAACGTCTTATGGATCTTTGGGAGATGGTGAAAAATCGGGATAATGGGATAAGGACGAAACAGAAACTCTAATTCCTTAGCATCAAGAATACCCAATATAGAACCTTCATCAAGGAGAGTTCTCAACTCCCTAGGGAAGGCTGCAGTAAGGTCTTCTCAAAGTGAAATATAAGAGGATTTATCATTAAGTTGACGAAGTGCCTCATTTTTGTAATCTACCTTGTTTAACACAACAATTGCGCCCCCTTTGTCTGCCCCCTTGATAAACAAGGAGTTGTTGGCCTTTAGCGTGTTCAGTGCCAATCTTTCAGCATGAGTAAGATTATCTAACTTATGTTGTAAAGGTGATATAGAAAAAGTATAACCCTTAGACAAAGGGACAAATCACGCTCAATAAGTTGCTCAAAGGTAGTAAGGCAGTTGCCCTTCATATGAAATGGGTAAAAAAACGGTTTGTTTTTAAAGCCAGAAGATTGTCTACCTAAAAAGGAAGAGGGAACATCAGCATCATCAATATTTTCAATAATCAGATCTTTCATACTGTATCCTGTAAACAACAGTGTTCTTTAAAGCTAAGTTGTTCTACCTCAGGAACATTACAGGAAATATTCAATGAAGACACATTCTCATTGTCATTAGATGTGGATTGACTAACATTAGTTTTCTGGCTATAAAAGCTTTAAAGTGTTAGTTTACGTGAGTATTTGTGGAGATCAATTATAGTATCGAACAATTTAAAGTCACTACATGGAGCGAATTTCAAGCCCTTGTCAAGGACTGATAATTCAGCCTGACTCAGAATAGTATCAGAGAGGTTGATAATTCCAGTATGCTCAATTAAAAGTTCTTCTTTCTTTTCTGTGGATTTTTTACACTTCCTTTTTTGGCTCCTCCTTGTGCATCTGTAGTTACCCTGTTTTTTGACCCGAAGAAGGTTCTGGACTCATAATCAGCATCCCTTTGATAATTCTGGTTTAAAGAAGCACCTCCTCTACTGTATATCTACTTTGTCTTTCATCAGGGCGATCGTAGCTTTGATTTTCCCTATAGTTAGATGACATCACTTGTGGGAGAAGATCATTATTAGATAAATCTGACTCTGCGCTAGCTGAGTGTGAAAAAGAAATGTTCTTTTTAAGTATGGATTTTTGTTGTTGCCCCTTAGCCTTATTGGACTTGTGGGGTGTTAAGGAGTTGAAATTCTTAAAAGGGGTAACCTTCTGCCAAACACAAACCTGGTTGCGGGCGTAGTCCTGTTTGTCCCTTTCAAATTTCACTTGCTTTTTGGACATAATATCTTTTTCCATACTTTTTATATTATTAGATAGAATAAGATCAAGATCATCAAAACCTTCCATATTTTTTAATTGATGTAATTCTTTTTGAAGAGATGTTATTTCTTCATCTATTAAAGTTTTCTCTTTTGATTTGGATTTGATAATAAGATCCATTAAGGTAAAAGGGTAAAAGAACACGTATTGAGTGCTTCCTTCCACTTGGTCTCAAAATCTTGATTACTAAAACCAAATGTGGGGGATTTTTTTTTATACGCAAACCCCTGGAATTCTTTGTGTTGTTACGTAATTTTGCAAAGAGATAATGTCCCACCATTGTCATATCTTAGTGGATAAGATTTTTTCTAATTTGGAGAAATTAATCTTCAAATCTGACACATCCTCGCAATTAAGCTCTAGTGTGTTATCAAATACTTGTTGAGCTTTTTTGACTCGATGGGAATTATCTAAGCAGTTAAAAGCAAATTGAACAGGGATATCAGTTTCACATTCACTTTCTGTATTATTCAGATCCATATTGTAGTTTATAATGAGATGTTGTCCAAGCAACCAAAAACGACAAAAAAAGCTAATGGGATTGCACGCACCTTGTGTTATATAGTGAAAAAATGAAGAAAGGTGCTGCTGATCCGAGCCACCTCCCAACTGAAGTCACAATTTGGAAAAATGTTGTATGGTGCTCTAGAGTAGGAAAAGCAGCACTACTGCATTATGAGATGATAAATTCTTAGTTGGAATAGTTAACCCCTCCAATAAATAATATCTGTGCTGAGAAAGTGACTGTCCCAAATACTGTACCGACACACTTTATTCGAGCAAATACCCAGTATGTACCTGGCAGATACCTGGAATGCGCCGCTCCTCACCTCTGACAAGCCCCGTTGCGTTTGCCTTCCCAGCCTGGGTTCATGCCTGGCTGACGGGCGGCTGATCTGTTAAATGATAATGATTAGGATTTAATAGGCTGCAATGCTTCGCGTGTCTACCAGATGGCATAAATTCATGAATTGTAATGCAGTATATATATATATATACTGTGCAGTATTGCAGCCAGCGGGAATAAAATGCTTCAATCCCTGTCTGGAAAATAACCCAATGCACTCGGGCAGAAAACAGTCACAAACCTCAATACACCCGAGTATACCCAAATTCGTGGGACTAGCCGAGCTCGAATAAAGTGTGTCGCCAGTGTAGATGTATGACTGGTATACTGTAATCCCACGTAGCAATGTAGTAAGGATACGATAATAGACACCTGCCGGTGACCAGTACAAATGAAACATCCAATTCCACGGAACAGTGTAATAACATCAATTCAGCATCCAAATGAAGATATAGACCAAAATGGAATAAACTCACATGGGGAGTGAATGTCCTCAATCTGTAGTGAGTCCGTTGTATCCAGTGGTCAACGGGTAAAGTGTGCCTCCGTCAGTAGATTGAAATGATCAGAAAAAGGAGAAAAAAATGGAGCACTACATCCTGTGCTGGTGAGCCAGCAAATAACAACAAGAGTGCGTTCCCACAATAAAAATGAAAGCTTATTTAACGCCACCACTTCCGGGTGCGTCAAGTGACGCGGGGCGTATGACGTCAGCACGTCACGATCATTTTACAGAAACAACAACAACTTTATTAATACTGAACACTAGCACTCCGGTATTATTATAACTAAGGACATAGACAATTTGAGAAAACATATAATATTAAAAAGAGAAAACTTAAAAACAATTAATCAAACAGAGTAACAAGTGAAATCCTTAGATATTAGGTATATATATACCCTACTAACGTGATGTAATGTGTTTGAAGAGGGGTTTGAAAATAACTAACGCTATAAAAAAATTCTAATATAATGAAAATTTCAATTAAATTAGATAATGTATAAATATATAAATATTAATTTCAATTATCAAACATAGATAGTTATTTTTTTAGAAACCAATACACAAAAGGAATAAATTGAGACTCAACTTGAAAAATAGAGTACCTCTAAGACATGACTTATTTATAGTCCGAAACACGTTGGTGTATTTGTTTATTCCTGTGATCCATTAAATAAGCTTTAATTTTTATTGTGGGAACGCACTCTTGTTGTTATTTGCTGGCTCACCAGCACTGGATGTAGTGCTCTGTTTTTTCTCCTTTTTCTGAAGCTTTAAATGGTTGTAATTATCCTTGGCTGTTCTAACAGTTAAACAAAGATCTTAAGAAATTGAAAGACTACTTAATATCTTGGTCAGGCAGGAATACAGCAGGCAAATGAGTATACTACTCCTTTGTGTCATTTACCTGTTTCAAACTCTTCCAGTTTCTATTCCAGTATTTGTCATAGAAGATCCAGAAAAAGCAGTATCCAGATTTGTTTGGAAAAGTCAGAATCCAAGAATCTAAAAGGTAAATTAGGACTTTTTCTTACTTAGCTGGTGGTCTTGTCCTCCCAATGTTATTATAAAGACTACACTTAATACTACAATGGTCTCTCCCTATTATAGTAAAACCTTTGGTGAAGCTGGAGATGCTGTGAGTAGGAGTAAAGGATATGTAACTGTGATTATAACTCCCTAAGAGCTCTAGGCCACAGAACTATCTCATGCAATCTCTCCAAGTATGGGACAGTTTTGGTGCAAAGCATTTAACTGCAGTAATCCCTTCTCAATTATCTCCTCTCTTTAATAATGATTTAAAACTGGGGTTAAGCAACTCCTTTTTTAAATGGTGGTAGAGGGCAAGTATCCTGAGTGTTAAGGATTTTGATGAATCAATTATAAAACCATGAATATACCTCATAATTATTTTTTTACCAATGTTACTTTAGCTTCCCTGTCCCCTTCTCACCCCTCCCCCCTTCTTCTTTTCTGTACCCTCTCCCCCCCCCTCTATTAATGAACTAAAAAAACTTCCACAACAACAACAATGGAAAACTATAATTATACAGGGAAAACTATGAATATATAATGTTATACTAAGTAAGCAGATCCTTAACAATGAGATAACTAAGTAAGCATAGCCACAAAAAACATGACTTCAAGACAAGAAACTATTGAATTGCTCTTCACCATGTGTGAAGGGAGTTATGTATATTTTAGTTACTGTATGAGATTCAAGACTCTGTATTGAACCATCCTGAAACTGACAATATTGACAGCAGTACAAATTGTCCATTTGTTCTTGTTTTTTTTTGTGTAAGGGGATAATTCCAATCTGGGTTTCGTCCCAAACACTCCACCGTAACTACCCTGCTAAAAGTTTGCAATGAAATCCAGTGTGGAATGGAATGGGGACAACTCACTGGTGCAGTATTCCTAGATTTTGCAAAGGCTTTTGACACAGTTGATCATGCTATCCTGCTTAACAAACTCCAGAGCTCTGGAATAGGGAAGCATGCTTTAAGCTGGTTTCAGTCCTACCTATCAGGAAGATCCCAACATGTGTCCATCTCAGGCTCTAACTCCAACCCCCTGGATATCACCTGTGCTGTCCCGCAAGGCTCTGTTCTTGGCCCCCTACTCTTCTCAGTGTTCATTAATGATCTTCCCACAGCTTGTAAGGAAGCCTCAATACACATGTATGCAGATGACACAATCCTATATGCACACAGCCATAGCCTCTCTGACCTTCAACACATACTTCAGTCTGACTTTTTGAGACTCGAAAATTGAATTTCCCAAAACAAACTGTTTTTAAACACTGACAAGACTGTAACAATGGTATTTGGGACCAAGACTAAATTTGTAAAGCTCCCAGTGACTGAGTTCCTGATTAGAACCAACGCTAACACCACCCTAACACCTGTCACTAGTTTTAAATACCTGGGCTTATGGTTTGACTCCCACTTAACATTCGGGATGCACATTGATACCCTGACAACCAAGACCTATGCCAAACTAGGGGTACTTTACAGGAACAAATCCTCCCTAAGTCTCCTGGTCAGAAAGCGTATCGCACAGCAGATGCTAATGCCAATTATTGACTATGCAGACATAGTATATGGCTCGGCACCTCAAACCCACCTTAGCAAACTTGACACCCTCTACAATTCAATTTGTCGTTTTGTTCTCCAATGCAACTACAACACACATCACTGCGAAATGCTCAAAGAACTAGATTGGTCAACACTAGAGTCTAGGCGCCAAGTTCACCTTTCCTGTCTTGCCTTTAAATTCTTTATGGGCAAGCTACCCAGCTACCTGAACAAGCTCCTCACCCCTACCACTTGCAGCACTTATCACCTGAGATCAGACTCCAAAAGACTGTTCATGGTCCCAAGGCTCAACAAAGTATCCGAACGTTCCTCCTTCTCCTACCGTGCACCCCAAAACTGGAACAACCTACCAGAGACCCTCACATCCACCACCAGTTTAAGTTCTTTCAAATCTAAGGCTGTCTCACATTTTAACCTGGTCTGTAACTGTTTCATACGCTCATAATATATATTTTCTTTAACTGTGCACGCAATGTCTTGTATATAATGTATACCCTGTTCATTTATGTAACTGTACTTTTAACCATGTATTATTGTTTTTACTCTGTGTCCAGGACATACTTGAAAACGAGAGGTAACTCTCAATGTATTACTTCCTGGTAAAATATTTTATAAATAAACACATCTAATTGTAATTGCACATATTAATTAAGTGTATAATAAATAATAAGAGACCTTGCAAAAAAAATAAAAATCCTTAGAACTCATATTAAAAACTTCTGGATGATTTCATAATGCAGTGTGCATGACAATAAAATAATAGCAGGTTGCACACAATTGTTTTTCTTGGAAATGGAATGTAAGAAAAGCACCTTTAAAGAACACCATGATTATCATTCAGTTTGAATTCCAGGCCTCAGCAATAATAGTAGCTATAACACATAATAAATGGTAGCCTTACCAAAAGGTGTTTACTTGAATAGATATTCACACAGAGTTTGATATATCCATTGGCAAAGGTGACAAGGTCATATGGTATGTGTAAGAAATGAATCTCAATAGTGTGAGGCAGTGTCACATAGTACAGTGTGTGATTTGACATTCAAGGTACCAGTCCAGTAGCTCTAAAGTAAAAATGTACAGTCTATATTTTAATCTAAAACACATATTGGTTTTGACACTTTTCTCAGATGTAATGTGGCTCCAGCAGCAAAGTCAATCTACCGCTGCACCAGCAATTTCTAACTCTTACAGATGTAGCTAGATTTAATGGCCCTGGAGCTGCGGCATGAAACGCAGAACTTTGCAGCTTCGGGGACAGTAAAAGCCACGTCTGCCTGTGGGAGAGCCGTTCTTCTGAATGGGACCCCCGCAGAGAGATTTCCTTCTGCTGGGGGGTGCCGCGGTCAGGATTCCGCGGATTCTCCCAGCAGCGTAGACATTAAGGTTACGTCCATAGAGGGGGAAGCCGCGCTGAGCCGTGCGGACGCTCCGCGCTGAGCCCCGTCATCCTCAATGAGGATGTCTTTAGAGGGGACTCCTGCGAGCGTCCGCAGGCGTGCTGAGGCGCTGGGATTTTCAGCCGACAGCAGAACTGTTTCCAAGCGCGCTGTCGGCTGAAAACCTCCAATAACAGTGAAGTAGCGTCAACATCACGGCGCCGTGATGTCCGCGCCGTCGGTGCGTTGCGGGCTATTGGCCCAGCGACGTCACTTCCCCGCTCTCCTCGCCCCCGATCACGCACGCTGGCTCGCCTGCCAGTCCGTGAAATCGCTCCTAGCCGGGCAGGCGAGCCTCAGCGTCAGCGCGGAAGAGCGCGGCCTGAGGCTCTATGGACGCAGCCTAAGTCTGGCAACATCTGTAGCTCTTTCAATTTAAGCATTTTTAAACCGTTTTTGAATTGTCACTTCAACTTGAAATGTTTTAGGGAAGTTCTGCCACAGGCAAAAAAATGTCAGCGTTGTAATCAGTAATTGTGACCTATGAATTCACTGTTTGAGACAAGAAGCTGCCCAAATACCATATTGGAAGAGGGTAAATGTGCTTTTTTTAAAGCAAATATTTTTGAGATAGTGATGCCTCTTGGGGTTCAACACCCCCTAAAAGTGGAGATTTCAACAAAGAGCATTGCTGCCTTTAAAAACAATAATCTCTCTATCAAGAAATATATAATATATAATATAATAATGTTGGGGACGGAGTTAATTCTAATGACTTTATTTCTAACTCTGGCAACCATTAGTTGCGATGTTATTTCCAAAACAAACGTTCATACAGATGCAGCGGCCATTATCCGAACATTTCACGGAGCCGTTTTTGTGAACTCTGCTGTATTTCACGCGGCATTCACTTGTTATTCTTCCGTGAACGCTGCCGTGAATGCCGCCAATCACACCCGTAATCTTCTACAGTTAGAGGATTTGTGTATGGCTAAGGAGCCTCAGAAAGGACTTCTTTCCCATATACAGTATGAACTCGTAACGTTAATCTTCAAATTACTTAGATTTTTAGCTTTTAAGACAACAACACCCGATAAAAACACTAGTAAACACGCGTCTTACCGTGGGAAAGTCTGAAGAAATCATGCGGCACGACCTGGGTATGCCCAGAAATACAAATCGTGAAATGTTCGGATAACGGCCGCTGTGTCTGTATACGAGACCAGAATTCTTTAATCAAGTAGAAAGGGAATATTTTGTGTGTTTGAAAGGAATATAATTACATTCTGTACATGGGCGTTAATAATTGTGGCTGCAGCAGCAGAAACTACAGTATAACCACCAATGGAAAATCCTGCTGTGGAATAACACTTGCCTTCAGCAGCAATGGCAGTGAAGCTCCATTTAATTCCTGATAGGAGCCAAGAAGAATGCCCTTAATTTATCAATCTGAAAAGCAGGCAAACTGGCTATTCATGCAATCTCAGGCTGAGGCCCCGGTGTCACCGCTGCACGCGCGCCTGCCAGGCTGGCGGCTCGTGCAGCTGATTTCCCTGGTCTGCGGTGAGCTGCAGGGGGAAAGACAGGGGGAGCGTGGCAGGGGGCATGGCCATGACGTCACCCGGCAGATTCACCCTCATTGGCTGAACCGCCGGGGGGGAAGGGGCGTTGCCAATGCTCCGTCGCGAGTTGTGTGCACAGATTTCATGTCTTCAGGGAAATTTGTTCACACAATTGTATTGTATTGTATGTCTTTATTTATATAGCGCCATAAATGTACATAGCGCTTCACAGTAGTAATACATATCATATAAATAACAAATAATATAAATAACAGATCATGGAAATAAGTGCTTCAGACATACTGTAAAAGTAACATTAAGGAAGGAGTCCCTGCTCCGAGGAGCTTACAATCTAATTGGTAGGTAGGGAGAACGTACAGAGACAGTAGGAGGGAGTTCTGGTAAGTGCGTCTGCAGGGGGCCAAGCTTTATGTGTCATGTGTCCATGATTATCCAGTGCTACTCAAATGCTTCTTTAAGCAGATGTGTCTTAAGATGAGTCTTAAAGGTGGATAACGAGGGGGCTAGTCGGGTATTGAGGGGAAGGGCATTCCAGAGGTGTGGGGCAGAAAGTGAGAAAGGTTTAAGGCGGGAGAGAGCTTTAGATACAAAGGGGGTAGAAAGAAGACATCCTTGAGAAGAACGCAAGAGTCGGGATGGTGCATAACGAGAAATTAGGGCTGAGATGTAAGGAGGAGCAGAAGAATGTAAAGCTTTAAAAGTGAGGAGAAGAATGGAGTGTGAGATGCGGGATTTAATCAGAAGCCAGGAGAGGGATTTCAGGAGGGGAGATGCGGAGACAGATTTAGGAAAGAGTAGAGTGATTCTGGCAGCAGCGTTTAGGATAGATTATAGGGGAGACAGGTGAGAGGTAGCGTCGGGCAAGGTAGGAAGCGGCCCCGGCCCCATTGAGGGGCAGCTCTTGTCCCTGCAGTGCCAGCCATAGCGGGTGCTGCAGTAGGCAGCGGTGACCTACCCTAATGGTTCCATTCTCTTCTTCTTCCATTCACCCAACTTATAAATCATACAAACATTGTGAGGTATTTAATAATGTGCTTGTGGAAAAGCTGTCTCAGATATTATTAAAATTTCATACTATTTTGTTTTATAAAACATTCTTTAAAAAACTGTCTTTTTACTACGAGACTATAGAAAGAGCAGCACTAATTATTTTGTGTTGAAAATGATCTCACTTCACCAGTTAATCTACAGATGTAGAAGACATTATTAACCCTGTTAAAGCATAAAATAACTTGTTCAATGACACGTGCTATCTCCTTGACCCAATAGCACTATAGTTACATTATGCACCAGGGTTAATGCAACACATTGCGTTAACAGGTGCAATAATGTCTACTACATTTCTAAGAACAAACACATAGGAGAAAGTGATGGGCATCAATGTCAAGGGTTACAAGGGCATTCAGCACTAGTGCAAGGTAGAGGTTCCAAACAGAGGATCAAAGAAGTGGGAACCTGCATTAAGAAACTAGCTTGTACTGGAGGTATCCCCCTTCCTTTAAAAAGAGAGGAAGTAAACACTATTACAGGTGGACTTATCTGTATATATGTTATAATAATAATAATAATAATAATAATAGCATGTACTTGTATAGCGCTACTAGTTTTACGTAGCGCTTTAGAGACATTTTGCCGGCACAAGTCCTTGCCCCGTGGAGCTTAAAATCTATGTTTTTGGTGCCTGAGGCACAGGGAGATATAGTGAATTGCCCAAGGTCCCGACACCGGGAATTGAACCAGACTCCCCTGCTTCAAACTCAGTGCCAGTCCCTTCTCCCTGATGTTCCAAGAAATATCATATCAATTGTTCAGATGTTATTGTATTTCGTTTAATTTAATCGTACTTAATTCGGGGCATACGTACCATAAATCAAAAACACGCAAATATTACATGCAGTATAGTTGTATGCTAAATGTCTGCATTAGTAAAGAGCAACAGCAACATCACTAATAATAACTTTTTGCATACTGGGATGGGCACATTTTTTTTGCTGATTTGGATCCGCCGCTTATTGGGCATGTTCCTTTGGTCGGCAGATTTTCGGGAATCATTCTCAAAAAGGGCAGTTCGTCTTTTCCGATCTTCGTAGGACGATTTTTAAAAATCATTTAGTTGATTGCTGGCAGTTGGTCTGGTTTTGGAGGTTGTTGGTGTAATGCTGTTCTGTGATGTGGTGGTTGTTCCAATGCTGCTTTTTGTGTGGGTGCTAATGTAGGTACCTCTGTCTCGTGAGTCCTGTGTAGTCTGGGATCTTGGGGTAGTGTCCTGTCCAGCAGGTGATAGTTGACTGTTATCTCCAAGGTGACATCTTTCATGGTCTTTGCAAAGTAGCACAAGCCTTTCTGGTGAGGTGCACATGGTCATCCAGAAGTTGAGGTATGATGGAGTTGTTATGAGTCAGGTGTACTTGGGGGAGAGATGTGCATCTTTTTGCCAACTCTTCGTTGATGTTCTGGATGGTAGGAGTTGGGACGTCTCTTCTTGGTAATAGGGTGGACATGATTATCTTTGTGGTGGGAAATTGTTGTGGTGCTGTCTGAGCTACTCGTGTCAGGATCTCAACAAAATACTCCTGCTGGGTCGTGAGGTCATTGGTACCTGTGTGGATGATTCTGTATCCAGGATTTCTGAAGTTTTGTGTGTTTAGAATATCCAGGTCTCTCTGTGTTGTGGGACAGTGGATCTTGGTTACATGTTCAGGTATTTTCCATTGGAGTCAATAAGTATGATTTTATCTTTGTGGTGTTGCCTGGTGTCCGGTCCATTTGTTGTACTGTGCTTGCTGTTGCTCTCGAAGTGTGCATTATTGTGAGTTGTTTTGGGGGCAGTAGTGTTTATTGTTGAGCCAGTGGTTAGAGTTGAGCCTGTCTTTGTTCTTGTTCGCTCTTTCTCCATCTCTCACTATACAGCTCAACCCCATTATAACGTGATCCGTTACAACGCGAATCCGGTTGTAACGCGATGCAAGCGTGGCTCCCAATTTTCGTATTTATGAATACTTTACAACACGATTATTGGTATCTTAAATACTTTATTGTACATTATTTCTAACGTGATCCGCTTATAACACTATGTGATTCTTTGGACCCCAAGCACAGTGTTATAAAGGGGTTGAGCTGTATATGCATCAGGGACTCTCTTTCTTCCCCACAAGACCATTTTAAGCACCATCCTTACCTGCTTCTCCCCCACATTCTCCCCCCCCCTACCCTGCTTCTCCCACTTAAAGTCTCCCCCCCACCCTACTTCTCCCCCACATGCTCCCCTTCTCGCCTGCTTCTCTCCCACATGCTCCTCTCCTGCTTCTGCCCCACATACTCCCATCCTTACCTGCTTCTCCCTCACATACTACACCTCTTCACCTGCTTCTCCCCCACTTGCTCCTCTCTTCGTCTGCTTCTCCCCACATGCTGCCCTCCTCGACACCTTCTCCTCCATATGCTTTACTCCTCACTTGCTTAACTCCACCCTGCTACTCCCTAACATGCTAGCCTCCTCTGCAGCTTATATCCTACATACTCTTTGTCTCACCTGATTCTCCCCTACATTCTCTATCTCACGCTCTCCCTTCTCTCTCACTCTTCCCCCTATTATCTCTCTCATTCTTCTCCTCTTCTCTCCCCCTCTTTCCCTTCTCTCTGTCACTTTCCCCCTCTCTCCCCTCTCTTTCTCTCTCCCCCTCTCTCACCCTTCCCCTTCTCTCTCACTCTTCCCCATTCTCTCTCTGTCCTCCTTCTCCCTCTTTCTCTCACTCTTCCCCCTTCTTTCTATCTCACACTTCCCCATTCACTGTCACTCTCCCCCCTTTCTCTCACTCCCACTCTCTGCCCCGTTACTCTCCCCCTTCTCTCTTTCACTCGTTCCCCTTCTTTCTTTCACTCGTTCCCTTCTCTCTCTCACTGTTCCCCTTCTCTCTCACTTTCCCCCCTTCTCTCTCTGTCCCCCTTCTCTCTCTCTTCCCCATCTCTCTTACTCTCCCCTTTCACTCTCTCACTCCCCCCCTTTTTTCTTTCTCTCCCTATTCCCCTTTTCCCCTCTCACTATTCCTCTCCTCTCTCACACATTTCCCGCTCCCCTTGTGTCACATGCTTCCCCATCTCCTGCTTTCTCCCCCTCTTTCACTCACTCCCCCCTTATCTATCTCACTCTCTCCTTTATCTCTCTCTCTCTTCCCCTCCCTTTGTCTCATATGCTTCCCAATCTCCTACTCTCTCCTCCCCTCTCTTTTACCCACTCCCCACTCTTTTACTCTCTCATTCATCCTCTTTTACTCTCACTCCTCTTTTACTCTCACTCCTCTCTTTTACACTCCTCTATCCTCTTTTATTCTCTCACTCCTCTTCCTCTTTTATTCTCTCACTCCTCTTTCTCTTTTACTCTCCCACCCCTCCCCTCCCTCATACTCTCCCACCCCTCCCCTCCCTCATACTCTTCCACCCCTCCCCTCCCTCTTACTCTCCCACCCCTCCCTTCCCTCTTACTCTCCCACCCCTCCCTTCCCTCTTACTCTCCCACCCCTCCCTTCCCTCTTACTCTCCCACCCCTCCCTTCCCTCTTACTCTTACCCACCTCTTTTACTCTCCCACCCCTCCCTTCCCTTTTATTCTCCCACCCCTCCCTTCCCTCTTACTCTCCCATCCCTCCCTTCCCTCTTACTCTCCCATCCCTCCCTTCCATCTTACTCTCCCACCCCTCCCTTCCCTCTTACTCTTACCCACCTCTTTTACTCTCCCACCCCTCCCGTCTTTTTTACTCTCTTACCCCCCTCCTCTTTTACTCCCTTCTCTTTGACTCTCTCCCCCCTCCCTTTTTTTCCTCTAACCCCACTCCTCTTTTAATCTCTCCCCCCTCCCTTCTCTTTTAGGCTGCGACCACGCTGGCGCTGAGCATGCTGACCACGCGGTGTTTGCCGAGTTTAGTTTTGGCAAGTGAAATTATCCCATCCCCGCTCACGCGGTGTGCGCGCATGGATGCTCACCTACGCTTGGTGCTTGCGTAAACAAAAAAAGAGACTTTCAACCGCGCTCAACTTACTCACAATGCCCCCCCCCCCCGTGTGCTTGTGAAATAGCTTGGACACCCGGCGCTCATGCTTGGAGAGCTGGTGATGTCACCGCTCTCAAGCATGAGCGCAGTCAGCGCTAGCGTGGCCGCAGCCTTACTCACACACCCCCTCCCTCCTCTTTTACTCACTCACACCGTCCCTCATCTTTTACTCTCACCACCCCTCCCTCCTCTTTTAATGTCTCACCCTACCTTCTCTTTTACGCTCACACCCTCCTCTTTTACTCTCTCACCCTCCTTTTACTTTCTCACCCTCCTTTTACTTTCTCACGCCCTTCTCTTTTACTCTCACGCCCTCCTTTTTTACTCTCATCCTCCTTCCTCTGTGGACTTTCAGAGCTTGTCAGTGCCCAGCCGGTGATGGAGGAAGGTCCACCCAGGTGTCCAGTATCGGAAGTTTGGCCTAACTTGTGGGTCCAGACTGCCGGGGCGGGCCCTCTACCGTTAGGTAGGTTATTGTCAAGCTTTGAGCGTCTGCATGGATGTTCTCCAGGTAGAACCTGGAGATGGAGGCAAAGTGGCTCCAGAACTTCCAGAACACTGTTGTGGCTGCTAAAATAAGTGCCTGAACAGTGTTTCGGGGCATTCCAGCGCCACTCAAGCTTTGATTAGATCCACAGTTTCTCCTGTTCTTGTCTACTCTCTATCTTTAAATATATATACAGGAGGGAACCCAGGCACTTACCTGCTACTGTAGTTCTTATTGTATTAATCCAGGCGTGGGGAGAGGATCAGAGGAGACAGAATCTGTGTCTGTGAGGAGGTTAATGAGGAATCCGAGTGTGCAAGCAGGAGGGTAAGGAGTTACAGAACGTGGCGATGTTTGAGGAGGGTAAGTAGCTGTAGAGAGGGGGGTGGGATCCTGATCTGTGAGCAGGCAGACGGTGGGGTGAAGAGCAGTAGAGAGGTGGAAGCGAGATCTGGATGGGTGAGCAGGAGAGGGAGGAGCTGTAGAGCAGGGTGAGAGTCTGTGTACTTACTGTGGCTGAACTCCAAGTGATATGCTATCGCAGCACCAGGATCCGGCGTGAAAGCTTAACCAGGCACTGTCATTGGCCCGGCAAGCCTCACAATAGTTCCTGCTGCAGAATCGAACACAGGAGTAGCGTGGGAGGGTAGAAGAGGGAGGCAGATGCTAGAGGGCCAGCTCTGGACCCCGTGCAGCCACACTGGTAGCACCTGCCAAATCCAGCTCGGATGTAAGCATTCGACAGGCCATATGTTTGACACCCCTGCTGCATTGTGTTTAAGAGAAGAAGCCTGGGCAACATATGTGAAATGTGAATGTACTCTTAAGTTTTTATATACTTTATTGTTCTGTGCGCAGTACTGTAGATCATTTTTGTCTTCGTATTACCCATTTTATAATAATAACTTTATTTCACATAGCGCTTTTCTCCCAATGGAACTCAAAGCGTTTCACAATTACAATACAGTGCGCGGTATGTGGCACTTAGGTTTTTTACAGACACAGTCTCTACCCAGATGAGCTTTAAAAAGATGTGTTTTTGGTGCCTGACGCCCAGGAAGATAAAGTGACTTGCCCAAGGTCACAAGGAGCTGACGCCGATTTTTGAACCAGGCTCCCCTGATTCAAACTCGGTGTCATTTTATTTTTGAAGTGAAACTTCCTTAGTGGCACCTTATTCGAACTAGGGCAAAAATGTATTGTGGAGACAGAAATGAAACGGATGTGACGTCAGTGCTGGCAGTTGAGGCCGGGCTGTGTTCTGGCTCAGCCCAACCCCAACACTGACATCACACCCGCTCCAAAAATCAATGCGGCGGCGGCGGCGATAGCCGCCGTCGCCGCTCCTAACGGCCTGATGGCCGCCGCACTCCCCACACGGCCGCTGACATATGCGGCACCGCCGGCGCCGCTACTAATGGCCGCCGTTCTCGCTGCCATGCCGCGCATGTGCTGTTGTGTTTTGATGGCTAACCCCTCCCCTCAGCCCCGGCCGCTCCAGCACATGCGCCATTCCCCCCAGATGCATTATTACATCGGCTCCCCGTGGGGCTGGAGGCTGCTGACCCGGCTGCCGGAGGAAGCCAACAATGGCTGCGGGGTCTGCGTGCTGCGCAACTGTGTATCGGGGGCGAGTGAACTTCCGCCATTGCCGCTCCTATGCCGCGCATGCGCAGCAGTGATGGCGGCAGAAGAGGCTGTTGTGCTATGCGTCCTCCACAGCATAATCAGAGGGAAGAGCGCCCCACGCGCATTACCGTGCCCTCCTGTAATCCCCTTGTGTGGACCTGGCTGCAGCAGGACACGCAGCTCTACCAGGGGTAGAGAATGGGGACTGCGCCGCGGTCGTGTACCTCCGGGGGGGGGGGGGGGGGTGACGGGAACACAGGACACAGGACACAGACAGGACACAGAAAGAGACATACACACCACACAAACACTGACTGACACACATACACACACACACTGACTGACATACATACACTGACTGACACACACACATATATACAAACACACAGACACTAATTGACACACATACACACAAGGAATTCACACTCTCAGTCACGCGCACACTCACAGTCACGTGCACACTCACAGTCACGTGCACACTCAGTCGCACGCGCACACAGTCACACGCACGCACACACAGTCACACGCACGCACACACAGTCACACGCACGCACACTCAGTCACACGCACACTCAGTCACGCGCACACTCAGTCACGCGCACACAGTCACACGCACACTCAGTCACGCACACACAGTCACACGCACAGTCACAGTCACACGCACAGTCACACGCAGTCACATGCACACTCATAGTCACATGCACAGTCACATGCACACTCACACGCACACGCACACGCACAGTCAGTCACACGCACAGTCAGTCACACTCACAGTCACACGCACACTCACAGTCACACGCACACTCAGTCACACGCACACTCAGTCACACGCACACTCAGTCACACGCACACTCAGTCACACGCACACTCAGTCACACGCACACTCTCAGTCACATGCACACTCTCAGTCACACGCACACTCTCAGTCACACGCACACTCTCAGTCACACGCACACTCTGTTACACGCAAACACTCTGTCACACGCACACTCTCTGTCACACGCACACTCTCTGTCACACGCACACTCTCTGTCACACGCACACTCTCTGTCACACGCACACTCTCTGTCACACGCACACTCTCAGTCACACGCACACACGAGGAATTCACACTTAGTGCAAATAGCTAATACAGGGGATGTGTGCCGAGCACGCGCGTTATAAGTCAAATTTATTTGCGTTTTGTCAATGAAATTGTATTTTGATTTTTAATTAAAACATCACAAACACAAATACAATTTCTGTGACAAAAGTCAAAGAAGTTTCACTTACTATGCGCGTGCACAGCACACAAAGCTTTTTTTTTTAATAGAGTCAGTGTCTTTACACACTGAGCCACTCTCAATCTGATGTGTTTACCTAGCTTTGGTATAGACTCATTTATATATTAGCGTGATAAAACAGTTTATTTGTGTGATATTATGGTAAGGAAGTAGCTAAATATGGTGTTTTTGGGTGACTTACAATTCTGGATATTGTAAGTCCTTTCATACTGTTAAACGTGTTCTTAAATGTTAAATTGTATGTGTTTCTTGGATAGCAAGTCGAAAACTAATCAGAATTAAAAAAAAACAAAAAGCATACTGTACTTATAATTGTTGTCCCTTAGGAGTTTAGATAGTGGACCCTGAATCTACAGGGGGAATTTGAGAAGTGAGTATGATTTTCCTCTCACTGAACTTCCTTGTGTTTTGTGTTTGGTGCAGTAACCGGATCCATCCTGAGCAATAGATGGCGATGTTTGCCTTGAAGAAAATGGCCCTGCTAATTCAGATACCGTATACAGTAGAGTATGTTGCAAAATGCACTTTTAAAGTACTGTAGCAGTTCTTATTTATTTATTTTAAATTATCCTGGACCGGGAGTCCCCGGAGCTTATCTGAGGTCTTCCAACCTCCAGGAACCCCTCAGTTCACAATTTGTGCCAGTATAAGACAAACAAACAACACATTTGGCTGAGGGGTTACCAGTAAAACGTCACAGCATTATCTCCTGACAGCAGCTTTCTGTTGGTAGTCGGAGCAAAGCTAACACTGGCAGCCATATGGTGTCCACGTCACAAGTATTCTTGCACAGTGGAGTACACTGCCAGTACTTGAAGAACCCGGGTGCCCCTGGAGATTATTATTGCACATCCCATCTAATTCAACATAACAATTTTTTTTAGTCCTCTAGCAAATGAGCTGCTTTCTAAGACTGAGTTACATTGGGCAATATTTACGGGGGAAATATAAAGCTACTGAAAGGAGCACGTTTACACGCCAAACATTTTCTTCCTGCATCCATGTTAAAGGGTTGCCAGATGGCTTCTCCAAAATTACTGGACACAATGTTGAACGGTGTGACGCGCTCGAGACACACCAACGCACACACACCTCTCTCTCTGCTCCATGCTGTTTCCTCCTCTCTTTGACCCCACCCCCAGGTTCCTGACACATCCTCATGATTGGCTACATTACCCAGCTGCAGCCAATCAGGATGGAGAAAGCTGCCCAGCCCCCTTGCAACAGCCCTGCTCTCTCACTGCTCTGAGAAATCCCACAGCCACCCAAGCCAGTCATGTCCTCTAGCATTTGATTAGCTTTGTAACACACACACATCATTTCCCTATGTTACTTCACTATATACACTAGTGGTTTTATTGGCTGGGACATAGCTGATCCCTAACACATTGTATTCATTTTTTTCTGTTTTTGTACCTTTTTTTTAACAACAAATACACTTTGACACGTTTGTTCACCACACACTGGTGGGCTGGTCTGTAGTGATGCAATTGATTACGTCATGTTTGGTACCTTTTTAGTCCTAATTTGTATTCACAGGGGTATTTAGTTTGTGTTTTTTTTTTTTTAACTTGCTGGTTGTCTTGAAAAAGGTCTTAGTGGGGACTGAAACATCAACCTCTGAATAAATCACTAATTTATTAATTTTTACAGAGAAGAGAGAGAGAGAGAGAGAGAGAGAGAGAGAGAGAGAGAGAGAGAGAGAGAGAGAGAGAGATCATTTTTGAGAATGAACAATTTTGCCATTTATTTGTGCTTTTGTAGAAAATAAAAGTCTCTAACAGAAATTCCCCACAATCAACGTTTAGATTCACTTTTAGTGAAACTTCGCCTACAACATATCTACAGTATGTACAAATGCATAAAGAACAGCTGAGTGACGCCTATAAATCGCTACGGATGCAGCTGACTCTGCCAACAGAGGGAACAAACGTTGTTATGACAAGAGAGTAAGAAACCACGAGCTACAAGTGGGTGACCTACAAGTGGACTTCCCCGAGCCCCTAATGGAAAGCAGAGGCATAAGGAACCTGAGGAAGGGATTGACCTGCCAGATATAAATCGCCCATGCGGATTCCTGAATGCCAACAACGCGCAACACAGGCCTGTAACATTTGCTCATCATGAATTGGTGCTACCCGGTAAATGGGACCCCAGGGATATCACAGGGACACTATTATGGGAAGAGGGAAGTAATTGTTGTGCAAACTAGCATTAGTTGTTAAATGTGTTATGGTTAGAGGCCGGTGACCTTTAACCCTGTTAGATCAGGGGGGTAGCCTAGTTGTCTCTTCCACCTCCATTATAAAAAAAAGTGAACCCCCAATGCATGTGTCTGATGAGTTGTCTGATTTATACTGCACTGTTACAACCAGATAGTCTTGGGGAGGCGGACTAAGGCCCCTGAGATAGATATATATATATATACACATACAAGCCCACATGGACAATGAAAATATGTATACCCATATATGTACTGTGACAAGGCACCCTCCTTGTATGTGCTCTGATCCTCTCTCAGGCATAAAGGAATCGGTGAAGGAGGGGTATATAGCATTTCATGAGGTTTATTCAATGTACAGGGTACCTGCTTTAGTTGACAGGAATAATAATAATAATAATTGTTTTTTCTTGTATAGCGCTGCTAGTTTTACGCAGCGCTTTACAGAGACATTTTTCAGTCACAGTCCCTGCCCTGTGGAGCTTACAATCTATGTTTTTGGTGGCTGAGGCACAGGGAGATAAAGTGACTTCCCCAGGGTCACAAGGAGCCCAGGTCACAAGGAGCCGACACTGGGAACTGAACCACGTTCCCCTGCTTCAAACTCAGTGCCGGTCAGTGTCTTTAGTCACTGAGCTGTTCCTTTTGGCCCTTTAACTGAACAAACAAAAACAAAATGAAAGCCCACTGGAGTTCTAAACTATAGCTTAGTGAGTACAGTATTCAACAACTCAGTGTTTAACTGACTTAACACCCCAGTTCCACTACTTTGGGGCCGTTTTCTATACTTATAAATATATAATGTACTACTACCCTATAAGATGGGGTTAATTGACAGTCTAAAGTCACTTGTACAAACATTAGATCTCCGTGTGTATGTAGCCAAATATTCTTATCGGATATACAAATGTATGTCATGGTCTTAAAGGGTTAACTCTCACTTGAATCCCCCATTAACAAGGTGGCATTATGATGACATCCTCTATCTAGTTATTTCGTACAGACATTTGTTTTCTCTGCCTATTTTCCACCCCTCCGCCGTCTGTGTTGTATGTATGTATGTACTGTATATCTATCTATATCTATATATATATGTAACGGTATTTCTGGCCCGGCCTGACCCACCCAATCTCACATTGGCCCCTGTGGTCTAACCGGTCCCCATTACAGTGTGGTAGTGTCTGGTGGTGCACCTGTTGGCAACAGGACTCCTGAGTCTCCCGCATGATGGTGTGTGGGGAGAACCCGTCCAGACAGGCAGCTGAGGTAGTGTCTTGAATCTCACCTAGTTCCAGTGCAGCGCCTCCACCTCATCAGGGTCCCTTCGGTCACTTGGGGATGGTCCTGACGAGGAACTCCTCTGTGGTGCTCCCCTCCGTACATTCACTCCACACATGTACACGAGAGGGTGTTCGAATAAGAGCATCTTTATTGATTGAGGTGGGCTAGCTGCCCCACGCAGTAGAATATCTAGCCACTCATCTTGAGTCAGTGCTTCCCTTCTAAAGGTGTGATTCTTCTTTAATAGGGATCCCCTATCCCCGCAGGGATCTCCTTCCACTGCGCCAGGTCCCTGGACACAGTCTCCTTACAGTTACTATAACATAACCAGTAACTCAGACTAGGACTAGAACTTGAACTCCTCCTCCTCTTAGCTGAACTTGTACTAGAACTACTTTTAGAAACAGTGCTGTGCCTTATGTAACCTCTGGGGCTGACACACCTCTGACATCACTAACCATGGAGTCAGAGCATGTGACCACTCCCATCCATACACAGGGCACCCCACCAGGGTGTGAGGGCAAACCTCCATAATTACTGCTGGCATGCCCACAACTTACCAGGCCTTACTGTCAGCAAGAGAGATGTCTGTAGCCATTTTACATGACCGCTACATTCTCCCCCTGGTGAATCCCATCGCCCTCGCTGGGACCTAAATTTGTATAACCTTTTCCAGGAAGCACTGAAACACAAAACATAATTAGAACATCTTACAAATTTTCATAATGCATACAGAACAATTGTCTACAGTACACTCCGCCAAGCCCGCCCCGACCAGCAGCCACGAACCCGCGTAATGCATAGTACCTCCTAAAAGTAGTGACTGGGGTCAGGTTTTCTTACCTCCCTACCTCCCATATCCAGGACCGTAACATAGTAATGTCTCGGCAGTCCCCTCTCGGGCCGATAGGTCACCTTATGTTTGTAGATGTTCCTTCCTATGCCCCATATGCGTACTAAGTGCTCTATCCGCTCCTCGGCCTTCTTTCCTATCACTGCACTTCCCCTACCGACCAAATACATCTCAATGGCCTCCCTTAGCCACCTCCCTCTGTTTTCCTCTATTTCATCCATAAGAGGCTCAGGGACGTAAGGGTACTCCAACCCGTGGGATGATTTATACCTAGCCATTATGGCCCGTTCAGCCCTACTAATCCTGGTCAGGTCAGCCCTACCGGCCCTCCCAGGTAACACCCATGATAGGGGCTCATCAGGATCCACGGGATCTGATAGGATGCTGGGACCCATGGGTTCTATCTCCCTGTGCTCGATCTGAAGCCATCGCTCCTGCAACTCTCTATCCCTTTGCTCAGGGGTGAACTCTCCCGCAGCCCACCAGTAATCCACTACATCTTCTCGCCGGATGAGGAACCGAGTGCGGTCCATCCATGCGGAGTACCCTTCAAATAGTGGGGCCCACCAACGGTGCTCTCTGAATTTGTGGGACTCCCCTGAATCACTCTCATCCCCTAGAGAAAATACCCCCGATGTCCGTGCCGATCGCGGTACAGACCACCGGTAAGATCCCGGGGCCTTTTTCACTGGGTCGGGAGCCACAGGGGGCAACCACCGGCCTACCGCGGCCACTCTCAACTCTCCCCCCCCGAGAAGTGCCTTCCATAGCGCAACTGCGCTGTCTCCCCCCAGTCCGTTTCACCTCCTCTTCCAAGGGTATGTCCACCGATTCCAAGCTAGGCGGGGATCCCGTGGAACAGGTGACAGGGGCAGGGGTTTTATCTAGGGCATGGGATGGGGCATAAGGGCAAGTGATGGGACCCCACGGGGTTACGACCCGTTCCCGGCTGTCCGTAGACTGGTCCAATGAGGACATCTCACCTTCCTCAGTCCTCGGATCGCCCATCCAACTCCTGGGCCTTTGAGGTGATCGGGGACCTTCCCCCGATCGCCGAAGCATCGCTGCGTCTTTCCCAGCGGTTCCGCCGTCGCCACCGGGAGTGATGCCCTCCCCAGAACCGGAAACGCCGCCATCTCGGGTTGGATCCCCATTCGGGATCTCTTCTTCGATGACGACATCCGGAAGCTCCGCCGTCGTCTTTACCGGAAGTGATGCCGTCTCTCCACGTGCGCCTCGGGCCTGGCACGGCCCTTCCTCCGCTGCGCTGTCTGCCGGGACAAGGTAAGTGATGGGGCTGCTTCTCTTACCAGTCCGCAGGGGCGTTGGCGTCTCTCTCCCGTTGCCGACAGGTCCTGGGATGGCGGGACTCCGTCTCTCGGCTCGCCGATCTGCGGGGGACGCCCTGTTCTCCAGACTGCCACTCACCCCACGGGGTGTCATCCGTCCTGGGTCCCTCTTGGATCCCGATTTTGCCACCGCTAGCTCACGGAGATCCTCGTCAGAGTAATCTCGGGGTCACCGAGCGTGGCGAAAGTCTTTTCTCTGCGCGGTCGGGGGGTGACCCGACCGTCTCGGTTGCTACTGACCCAGCCGACTTGGTCGACTCCAGTCCCCTTTCTCCGGGACTCGCACGGCTGATCCACAGTGTGCCAGGGGACTCGGCGGAGCGCCTAGCCGTATCCCCCGGGGGGTCAGCAGGTTGGATAGGTATAAATGTGGGCATGGGCCACAGATATAATGTCCCGCAATGGGGGCAACGTGCCGCCGTGTTGACAGTGCCTCCAGGCAGCCCGCATTGTAGGCAGAGCCCGACCACCGTCTCGGTGTTTGCCACCCTTACTACCAGTAGCCCGCCGGGTACTGAGTAGGGCTGGGTGGAAACCATCGTGCCCACAGTGGAGGAGCAGGCCATTCTTTTCACAGGAGCCACTTCTTGTATAGGTCTCTTCAGGTCAGTGGTTCCTCGCAACTGACTGGTAGAAGTTGCTGGATCCGCCACTCCCTGCTTCGGCTCCTCCTTCCGCTGGCATAGCTGGAACCCGCCCCCAGGGGTTGCAATTATGGGCGGATCCCACAGGGGAATATCATGCCCCTTAATTAAGGCCGCGCCTTTCTCAGTCCTGGTGGGCGCGGTCTGCGTTTTCGCGCCAATTTCCTCATCAGAGTGGGATTCTTGGGCCACGGCTAGTTCCCGCCTTCTCCTAGCTGCTGCTTTTCGTGCAAAATATCCCTCCTTTTTGCACGTTACCTCCGCGGCCGGAACTACTTTTTGTAGTGGCGCCGTCTGGATATCAGTCCCTGGGCCCAGTGGGTGCATTCCCACCGGCCATAATTGAAAGTCACTCCCCCTGGTTGAAATCAGGAGAGGGTCCCATAAAGTCAGCGGTTGACTCAGCACAGGGGCCGAGTGAGTCACTGTCCACGTAGGCGCAGCCGTAGCTTTCGCGCCATGCCCCCCATCAGGGCGGGGCTCTGCTGTTCGCGCCATTCCCGGCCAGCTTTTTGCACGTCCTGCACCAGCCACACTCTCTGTTACTGGTCCACGCGGTCTCCCTAGCAAGCGGGAGCCGCCATTTTGGTTATCTTTTCCAGATGAGGTAGCCTTCATTTGGTTGCACGTCTGCGGACATCCATCCTCACTGTGCTCCACCCCAGTTATAACAACGTCCTCACACTCCTCAAGGGGGGTACCTCGGTGTCCCAGGCAGGACAAAAACGGGGCAGCCACCGCCTTCGCTCCACTCCAGAGCAGATTTGTTAGCGACAACTCAGCGACAGTTTGCTCTTCAGTGGGGCGCACTCCACGGGTGCCTTCCCCATCAGCCTCTGATCGCCATCTTGGACTCTCCGCACCACGCGGATCCTCCATTTCCTGGGTTGTCACGCTCTCGTACCAATTATTGTACATGGGGCTCCGCTCTGGCTGCGGCAGCCACCACACAAGTACAATAAAGAGTTGCTCAGATGCACCACCACATGTGTACTTGACCTAGGCTAGACTCAATGTGCACTACCTCAGGCTAGGCTCACTCTCTCAGTGTCTGCTGTGTCTCCTTCCTCCCAGTCTGTGCTCCCTATGGTAAGTGTCTGGAATGGGCTAGGTACTCCGGCTCTGCCATGCAGTACTTGGGGCGTCTACCTCTCTTGGTCAGCCTAGCGCAGACCCTCTCCAGGATTCCTGACCTCATTAACAGGCTATCCCTTCTGGCATCCTACCAACTAGCACTGCCTCAAGGTGACTCGGTCAGCTATAGCCCGGCTCCAGACCCCTCACTCCTTTCAGGCCCCTAGGTCGTCCCTGCGAACTGACAATACCCCGTCAGCCCCCTGACCACCCCTAGGTCCGTCCCTACGCAGCACAGAGTGGCAGCAGACGCTCTCCCTGTTTCCCAGTGTGCCTAGCTAGAGCCTGTCCTGATGACAGATCTGATCTCAGCAGCTCGCCTCCAAATGTAACGGTATTTCTGGCCCGGCCTGACCCACCCAATCTCACATTGGCCCCTGTGGTCTAACCGGTCCCCATTACAGTGTGGTAGTGTCTGGTGGTGCACCTGTTGGCAACAGGACTCCTGAGTCTCCCGCATGATGGTGTGTGGGGAGAACCCGTCCAGACAGGCAGCTGAGGTAGTGTCTTGAATCTCACCTAGTTCCAGTGCAGCGCCTCCACCTCATCAGGGTCCCTTCGGTCACTTGGGGATGGTCCTGACGAGGAACTCCTCTGTGGTGCTCCCCTCCGTACATTCACTCCACACATGTACACGAGAGGGTGTTCGAATAAGAGCATCTTTATTGATTGAGGTGGGCTAGCTGCCCCACGCAGTAGAATATCTAGCCACTCATCTTGAGTCAGTGCTTCCCTTCTAAAGGTGTGATTCTTCTTTAATAGGGATCCCCTATCCCCGCAGGGATCTCCTTCCACTGCGCCAGGTCCCTGGACACAGTCTCCTTACAGTTACTATAACATAACCAGTAACTCAGACTAGGACTAGAACTTGAACTCCTCCTCCTCTTAGCTGAACTTGTACTAGAACTACTTTTAGAAACAGTGCTGTGCCTTATGTAACCTCTGGGGCTGACACACCTCTGACATCACTAACCATGGAGTCAGAGCATGTGACCACTCCCATCCATACACAGGGCACCCCACCAGGGTGTGAGGGCAAACCTCCATAATTACTGCTGGCATGCCCACAACTTACCAGGCCTTACTGTCAGCAGGAGAGATGTCTGTAGCCATTTTACATGACCGCTACATCTATATCTATACATATGTTCAGAAACCGTGAGATTGAAAAATGCCAAACTGCTCGGGATAGCAGTGCCTTTATCTGTCTTTTTTTCTAAGCTCTGCCCCTGCAATCAGCCTGCAGTCTGGAAGAGCAGCACAGAGAAAGCTGCATCTCCCTGCAAGCTCTTACAGGCGATCGCACTGTTTTTATTTTAATAACACGGTATTGAAGCAGGGGTCACTGGAGCTGAACCGCATTCATTTCAGCCTTTGGGACCCCCTGTTTCCCGAGTTACAGACACCGGTATCGGGTGATGGTATCTCTCTGCATTGTTTAAATCTCCCGAGTCACGTGACCAGGAGATTTAAACCTTGCGAGGATACCGGCACCCCATACCAGGGCCTGTAACTATGGTTTGTATTGCTATTTGTATTTTAACGTTTATTGGGGGTGGGTGAAGAGAGTAGTTGCCCCGGGGTGGGCGGTTAGGCCTCTAGGTGGGTAATGGGAGGGGTTAACCCCTTCATTATCTTAGTGGTAGTAACTGCTAAGGTAATGAAGGGGTTAACTGCTCCCACAACCTTCCCGGGAGTCTAACCACCCACCCAGGGGCAAAAAAACAGCCACTCTAGCTACCTTCATTACCCTTAGCCGTTAATACCTCTAGTTTGTTTAAATCCCCCGATCACGTGGGCCGTGACGCTGGTGAATTTAAATATTGCCGCCGGGATACCAGCACCCCATAACGGGGCCTGTAACTTGGGAAGCAGGGGGTCCCCGGACCTGAAATCAATCCGGTTAAGCTCCGGAGACCCCCTGCTACAATACTGTAATATTAAAATAAAAACCCTCTGGAGGCGCATGCGCGATGGCAGAGAGGATGGAAGTGTGATACCAGAGCTCTATGCCACGCTCGGAGAATAATATAAATAATTAACCTCTAACTCTTGCGAAAAAGCTAAAAAACGACTCCTGACGGCTACATAATGGATCAAGATGTCGAAAAGGCAAGTCAAAACCCCGAAATCTAAGGGGCTCCCCCAGTATTTCGGCAGTGCCCGAATTACCGCGGCGGAATCTGCAATGGCGCCAAGCTCAAACCAGGGCTCCGATTCAGAACGGGAAGGGGAGAGGGAAGACAGCGGCAACCCCGAATACCAGCCAGTTCGGCTATGTGATTTCAATCGCCTCTATAATAACCTAAAGACATTACTACAAGGGGAAATTAAAGAACTGAGGAGGGAGGTCGGTAGCCTAGGGGAGCGCACAGGTCTAGTGGAGACCCAACTCGACCTAACTACCAAGGCTACAAAACGCAATACAAAAAAAACGGCAGAGATGCAAATACAAATTAATGATCTCAAGGAGAAACAAGAGGATGCCGAAAACCGAGAGCGGCGTAACAATATCAGGATTAGGGGGGTCCCCGAGGAGATAGGGGACTGCGAGGAGTTCGTCCTGAGATGGCTGGGGGAATTACTACCTGAAACCCCCAAGGAGAGGCTAGAGATGGACCGCTGCCACAGAGCCTTAAGATCGAGGCCCATCCAAACGGATCAACCGCGCGACATCATAGTGCGCTTGCACTATTATAAAACCAGGGAGGCCATCCTCCACAAAACTCGCGCCACGTCAGCAATCGAATTTGAGGGAGCCAGAATGCTCATATTCCAGGACCTGTCCCCCTTAACACTGCTGCGACGCAGAGCACTCCTTCCGATAACGAAGATACTAAGGGATCACAATGTCCGCTATCGCTGGACCTTTCCATTCGGGCTCTCGGTGAGCAACAATGGTAGATCCATCTTCATGAAGGAGATTGGGGAGGGAGATGCATTTCTTCAGAAGCTGGGTCTCAAGGGGGCCCCGACAGCTTATGAAGAGATGGAGGAGACCCCGGGCCCCAGCTGGGCAACAGTGGGACAAAACCCCCGGTCACCAAGAAATAAAAGTTAAGAGCCAGCAAGGGGAGGACCCTTAAAATAAACTACAACGTTTGTTCAGAAAGTTACCTGGTTACAAGTTAAAGTTTAATAGTTGTCCTGCTACAGCCTCGCATCAGCTTGCGTTACATAGAGCTGAGGAGGTAACATGCTCAGAAGAGAGGAACTTTAAGGACGTTACAGGGCCTAAGACTAGATTTCCTCCGGTGAGAAAACCCTCACAGGGTGGCCTGTAAAAGAAGTTCCCCTTACCTGAGCGATGGCAGCAGGAGGCCCAAAGATGGCGGCAGCCACGAGGGAGGCAGAGATGCAGACTGGAACGCAGGAGCAGGAAGTCCCCACCAGCCGTGCGGAGAGCGCGAACACAACCGCCCAGGACGAAAGACTATTCCAAAATGGTGGTGGCCGGATGTCCGGAAACCAGTAGAGGAAGTGAGTGGGCGGCCATCTTGGAGGGGGCAGAGAAACCGGAACCTGACGTCACAAGATGGCGACGCGCACCTTGTGAGAGGCCCACAGCAGCGGCAGCTTAAAAGGATACAGGAAAGGAAAGCTACGGTGAGACTGGAGAGGCCAACAATGCAGCGCCAGCAGGATGAGGGCCAATCACCACTAATTAAAGGGTCTGCTTAGGAGAATAGGTCCAGGAGCGGGAGAGAGGAGAGTAGAGAGCCGGGGACAGGATAAGAAAAGACAGGATGGTGAGGTCGGAGTGGAAAAAGGGCTGAGTAGGTTAAGTATAGAAGTAGGAGATAGAGAGAGGTAAGGACACAAGGTCGATAGGTAGGGGGAAGTGACAGGAAGAGACATGCAGGCTACGAAAGTAGAGAAGGCAAGTAGGGAAAGGGTGGTTATGTAAGTTGAGGGCGGAAGGGATGTGTTAGTGACATGAGTGAGGAGGGGGGAGTTTGCAAGGAGAACAGCAGGTGACAGGAGGAAGGTTGGACGGGGGGAAGTGATAGAGGAAGGTGTGAGTAAGTGTGGCAGTAATAGTTGAGAGGGTATAGCAAGTGATCAGAGAGCAGCAGGAGGTAGAGGATGGAATAGTAGGTTAGAGGGAAGAGTAGAATAGAGGAGTATGTAGGCAGTGGTATAAAAAAGAGGATGGCTTGGAAAAAGAAAGGGGACAGAAGCGCCAGGTAAAGGGGATAAGCTACAAGGAAGAGGGAGCGCCAGAGGAGGAGGCGGAGAAATGGGCCATCCTGACTGACACTAAGACGTGATCTGGGGATGCGAGGGGTAGCACACTATACCAGGGTTAGCATTAAAGCCAGGAGTCACGAATCATAGAGGTTGCAATAAAGTTAATTGGTTAGGAGCGGGGCGGGGGCTACGGGATCTTGGCCTGCTCTGCGGTCCACATGGGCCAGGGGCTGGGGTGGGGAAGACCCAGCAAAGTCCTTTGGGAGGGAGGGGAAAAGGGGGAGAGGTAACAACGGGGAGCGTCCCGTGGCAATTCCCCAGACCCCAAAGGCGTTGGACTTGGAGCCAAGATGGCGGGGCCACAGCTCTGAGGACAATATTCGTGTGGATGTATATGTATTTCCCCCCATGTTTCCCTTTTGTTTCCTCCCAGTCCCCAGGACCTACCAGCCATGGAATCCCGAGGGCCCCGCGGTGCAGACATAGCCCTACAGAAGAAAGGGTTAGCGGCGGAACGGAGAACTCCGTCGCCCCCAGCTGCAGGTCCACCTCACTATCCAGATGAGTAATGAGCTGATCCTTATCTCACACAATGTCAAAGGATTCAATAACCCAGTAAAACGTAGAGTGGCCTTTCGAGATTACATCCGCAAAAAAGCAGATATAGTGTTCATCCAGGAAACACACTTTTCCCAACTTAATCGTCCTAAATACCTGGACAAACACTTCAGAACAGTCTTCCTGTCCTCCGCTGCTATTAAGAAAAGGGGAGTAGCTATTTTAGTCCACCACAGATTGCCCTTCCAGGCCACTAAGTCTTATGTAGACGCGGACGGGCGCTATGTCATAGTCACGAGCACAATTAATAATCAAGATGTCTCTTTAATCTCTATATATGCCCCCTGTGAACAAACCCCGCAGTTCTTCACAACATTTTTTGATAAGCTACACCAGGTTGCACGAGGCTGTGTAATATTAGCAGGTGATATGAATCGCACCCTTGACCCAGACCTAGACAGATGCACGGGGACTAATCAACCACAGAAACATGACGTACTAACCATACTCCAAGGGATACGAGACTGCCAACTGATAGATATATGGAGGGAGCACTGAGAGAGCGTACACCTTCTACTCGCACCCCCACGACAGATACAGTAGAATAGATTACTTCCTGGTCTCTAATAAAGCGGTTCCCATGGTCTCCCACTCGGGGATCCATGATATTTCATGGTCAGACCACGCACCAATTGAGCTGCGGTGCACACTGCGGTCGCTGGACAGGCCACGGGCGAATTGGAAATTAAATAAGCTGCTGTTAAAAAATCCCTTATCAGAGCGGGCGATAGGAGATAAAATCAAGGAATATTTTGAGATTAACACAGGGAGCGTGTCTTCCCATTCCACACCCTGGGAGGCCCATAAGGCATCCACGAGGGGACTCCTAATGAATCTAGCAGCACGAACAAAAAGAGCTAAGGAGGCCCAGATAAAAGAGTTGCATGAGAGACTAGCACACCTCTCCGCACTTCATATATCCAACAAACAGAGTGCTACCCTGAAGAACTCTCTGATACCAAAACTAAACTCAATCTGTTGCTAAACTCCAGAGCCGAGAGGGAGTTGGCCTGGTCTAAGTGTAAGTTCTACGACAAAGCCAACAAGCCAGATACTCTACTCGCCAATAAATTACGTAACAAACTACCTAACTATAGTATCTCCTCAGTCCGCACCAAGGGGGGGACCTTACCTCCAATCCTAGACGAATAGTGGAGGAATTTAAACAATTCTATGAAATTCTCTACGACGGAGATAAGGTCAGCCACACACAAAAGATAGGAGAGAAAACCCAGAAATTCCTCAGAGAGGCACGTCTTCCCAAATTGAGCAGGGTGGAGAGGGAGGCACTGCAGGGAGACTTTACTTTTGAAGAACTGTCAGAGGTAATAAAAGCCCTTAAACCAGCTAAAGCACCGGGACCAGATGGTTTTTCAAATTTATACTATAAATAATTTCTTAAAATACTAGCGCCACAGCTTCTAAAGTTATTCAACGAAATTCTAGCGGGAGGCTCCTTCCCAACCCAGATGCTCCAGGCCTCAATCTCCCTGATCCACAAGCCAGGCAAGGACCCGGTAGACTGCAAGAGCTACCGGCCCATATCCCTGATCAATTCTGATGTGAAATTTTTTTCTAAACTCTTAGCTAACAGGGTGGGTACTGTCCTGCCCAGGCTAATCCACCCGGATCAGGTGGGATTTATCGGAGGAAGGCAGGCGGCAGACAACACAAGACGGATAATAGATTTGATTGATCTGGCCAATAAAAAGAACATCCCGTCTATGTTGTTAAGTCTGGATGCTGAGAAGGCCTTCGATAGGATCGATTGGACTTATCTGAGGGTAACACTAGGAGCGTTTGGTTTCGAGGGACGCATCTTAGAAGCCATCTTAGCCCTATATAAAGGCCCCACAGCTAGGGTGCGCCATCAGGGCTTCCCCTCGGAGCAATTTAAAATATGTAGTGGGACGCGACAGGGGTGCCCCCTGTCCCCGCTGCTGTTTGCATTATGTATAGAACCCTTGGCGGCTCATATCCATCTAAGCCCAGATATAGCAGGGATAGAAGTAGGGGACCAGTCCCACAAAGTGGCATTATACGCTGACGATGTCATCCTGACTCTGTCACAACTTCTTACCTCTCTGCCCAATGTCTTCGAGATTCTGGGAACATTCAATCAAATTTCAGGGTTCAAAATTAACCAGACCAAATCTGAAGCCCTAAATATTAGTCTACCACGGCCGGTCGAAAAATTAATCGAATTAAATTTTAACTTTAAATGGCAAGCCTCCTCAATCAAATACTTAGGTATCCACATTACTAGGACCTATGATTCCTTGTATAAAGCCAACTATCCCAAACTATTCCGAACTCTAAGGGAGGATCTTAGGGTGTGGGCGGGGTATGGAATTTCTTGGTTCGGAAGAATTCACAGCATTAAGATGAATCTCCTGCCAAGGGTGCTTTACCTGTTCCAGGCCCTGCCGATACCATTGGTGCGGGCCGACATCCTCGCCTTACAGTCACGAATTATGAAATTTATATGGCATAATAAAAGCCCACGAATTGCGAGGAGCATACTAATCAGGCCAACGGATAGAGGAGGACTAGCGGTACCTTGCTTGATGGCATACTATAAAGCAGCACAATTAGGTCAGATTATCCAGTGGCACTTAGATCCGACCCTGCGGAGATGGGTGGCGCTGGAGAGAACCTGCTGTGCACCAATAGATTTACACAATTTAATTTGGCTTCCAAAACGATGTGACAACACGGCAGAGTTGCTGCTACGGACCATGGTAAACTTTCTGGCGGTGTGGAGGCGTTCCAGATTTAAACATAACCTAACGACGAAACACTCCTTAATGACCCCGTTATTTGATAATCCGGAGTTCGCCCCGGGGATGGCCAGTGATCGACATTTTAAAATTTGGATACAGTCGGGATATAAACGACTGGAAGACCTGGAGGGGAGTACATATATTAAAACATTCGAACACATCAAATCGGAAAAGGGCCTCCCAAATACCGAATTCTTCCGCTACCTCCAGATCAGAGCCTTTTACAATAAATTCCCAATTAGGCCAGCTAGGACTAATTTCGAGCAGCTGTGTTCTAGAGCTACGGACACAATGGGGACTCACCTCTAGAATGTACCGGGAAGTGGTCTGTCCAAACGAACCTGACACCCACAGACTGAACTACATGACTAAATGGGAGACAGAATTAGGGGAGACTCTAGAGGACGAAGACTGGGAGTGGATTTTCCAGGCGGCAGCCAAAAGCTCCATTTGCTCAACGTTAAAAGAGAACGCATATAAGGTCCTGATGCGCTGGAATCACACCCCACTAAGATTGTCTAAATTCGTCAGCGGATACTCCCCGCTCTGCCCAAAACAGTGCGGGGAGGTAGCGGACTTACTTCACATGCTGTGGTCCTGCCCTAGGGTGATCCCGATTTGGGAGAACATTAGAGCATGGGCACAAAGAATTCTCGACTTGGAGATCCCCCTGGATCCGTGGCTGTTCCTTCTGGGCAGGCGGATAAGGGGGCTGCCGAGATCGGCACACAAATTGGTTGCACACATGGCAACCGCCACCAGGTGCGAGATCGCAGCATTGTGCAAACAGCAAGATTTGCCAGTAATCCCCAAAATTCGAAACAGAATGTGGCACGTTTGCCAGATGGACCAGTTGACTAGCTGGGTCAACGACTCTGGCCGAAATTTCCTAAAAGTATGGGATCCATGGATTACCCAGTCAGATATCCCCGGGATAGATGCCAGCACAATTTTGCAATGATAACTGCAAGTGCGTTCTCTGGTGACTGAGCGGAACATACCATAACATAGCTACGTGACAGGTAGGATTCCCCTCCCAGTAGTAACTGATTCCCAATGTAGAGTAGTCACACACCGCCCGGAGAGTAAGCATCTACCAGAAGAAGGCTCACCGACACCGGAACACACGCTGGAAGTCCTTCCCACCCCCCCCTTCCCCGGTGTTCTCACCCTTTGTTGTCTTGTCCTTGGTCAAGTTAGTCTTGTTTGTCTAGTCCTGTGAGTACATGTTGTCCGTCCTACGCAGATTATGAGTGATTTTACCCCCGACGGTGAGAGTGAAAGGGGAAAATCTTGGTGGGTTTTGAGATGTTTAATAATGGGTTGTGGTATAATGTATACACTGTAAAACCCAATAAAAAACTTTGAAGTTGAAAAAAATAAATAAAAACCCTCTGATCGCTTGTTAGAGGCGCGCAGGTAGAGTGATTGATTCAGTCTCTCTCTTACTGCACGTCTCTTACAGACAGGTAGAACCCGGTAGGATTTACACAGCAGGGACCCCCGCTGTGTTTATCCGCTGGGCCATTAATCTGCTGCGGACAACCTCGCAAGCTTTTTATGGCATCTTGCCGTTTTTACCCTGAGATGTGGTCGAATCTAGGCCGCTGCATCTGTATCAGAAGACGAAATTGATGCAGATGAAGAGGATGACAATAGTGATATTTCAGATGATGATCTAAGAGCTTATTATCTACATAGTTTCAGCTCAGACAACGATGATTAACTTTTCAATTCATTCTTCACCGTAAATATAATTTATCTAGATCGAGGTAGAAGATAGTTATTTGCCCTCCTGAACCTGAATATAATAATATATCCCACCTCCCCCCGTGCAAGTAGATGTTTTGCAAAAATCAATCTCTGACCTGGGAAAAGGTACAGTAAGCAAGATCATAGGGGCCAGAAAGAGGCTTGTACTATTCCAAAAGTACATTAGCGCCATTTTTTGAGGCTCACAATGTTTCTGATGCTAATTAATATTATATTCAATTAGAAGAGGAAGGCGAAAGCAGATACCAAGAAAACACTTGTCGTTGCACCAAAAGTGTTCTTCAACACCCCCCCCCCCTTACTTTACATACAGATGCGCAAGGAACTGAAGTCATGGCTAATTGTGGCCATGGTCTTGCTGCTGATTACCGTTGTTTCTATCAGAATAGAAAAATCTGTGGTGAAGAGACTTCTCTGCCATGGCTTTTCTATTTTTGAAGCGCAGATCCTGGAACATAGACTAGTTTGAGGGTTTGGTAAACAGGCGAACAACCCCCCCCCGCCCCTCTATCTTCAATAGAAAAGCACATGTCCAATATGTTACCAACTGGTACTGCACTGTTAAAATTTAAAAGCTGAATCTCATAGTTAAAACGAATAAATTCAAGGCAAAACATCCATCTCAACATGAAATGCAACACTAGGTTTTTTTTTTTTACCTTTAAAGCAGATAAAAGAATATGAATTAGTTCTACAGTGACAATATTAGACATCATGGACCCTTTTACTAAGTTAATTAAAATGTAAGGAAACATGACAGTTTGAACAAGATAAGACACGTCAGTGTCCTTAACAAACACCCGCCAGGACTTATGAGTTACATGGTAAAGAATTTAGAAAAAATACCATGCAATGTCTGTTGACAGAATCACATGATGTGTGCCAACTGCTCTTTTACACTAGGATTAATTGTCCTGGAACAGGATTGTGTTTTTTCTCTGTCTTCAGGCTGTCAGCATTCCTCAGCCTAGCTGTTGCAACAATGTTGCGACCCCTTGTGGGTTTCTTGGCTTCAGCCAGTTGCCATAGCACCCCCTTGCTTTTTTACCAGGATGGACTGCTCCCTCTCTCCTTGCAAGGTGGTATTGTCCCAGTTAATTTCCCATCAGCCCAGACCAGGTGGTATATTGATCGCCTCGGTGCAGCGCCTTCAGCTGTCAGGGATCCCAGCGTAGTGGGAGGAGCCGCTCACAGGAACCAATATTACTAGTAAACACACAAGGTATATAAAAACAACCTTTACTGAACACACACATATAATATAACAACACATACCACACTGTACAATGCATACCCAGCCCACTACCACCAGTGAGTGTCCCAAAGGTATATTGGGTGCTAGGCACCAATACCCTGTTGTCCTTTTCCCAATGTCCAGGGCCCACCCAAATGTGTATGGAGTAACGCTACCCAGTGAACTGTTGGTGCACTTTGTTGCGGTACCTGCTGGGTACTCCAGCACCCGGTGTGGCCGACTTAGCAATGAGATCCGTCTGGGCTAACGTTGTCATTGTCAGCGACGGCGTCCCTGTAGTCGTCCCCCTCCCGCAGCCCGGAGGTAAGAGGGGGACCTGGCTACATCTATATCTTGAATTACTCCACTTCCCTCATAGCTCCCCCTCCATTACTCTTATGTCCCAGTGTTCCCTCAGTACTTTCCCGCCCTTTTTATTTGTATGTGGTTGCCCCAAATAAACACTTCAGCAAATAAGAAGGTTCCCTTACTTGATATATGGGATTGAGTTAACCTGCCTGTCCCTACGCATCTATCAGGGTGTGCTTGGGCCAGAACATTAATCATTTATTTTTCACTATATAACTTTTCTGCTGTAAATAATCACATTGTGCGCTGGTGAATTGCAGCTGCCTTTAGCTTTTAAAAGTAAAGTAAGGATAGTGACATTTAATAGGTTAAATGTACAGGTAGCTGATTTGTGTATTTTAAAAAAAATAGTAACGCTTAACATTTCCATGTACTTTTGAGGCTATTTTTAGAATATTTAATTAATGTCTTTTGGTGATAACTTAGACTGTTTGCCAGTGATCAAAATTGTTAGCTTGCTGTATGTTCTTCTGGTTGCAAAGTAATAATGGTGCAATCATTAGTCAAACTTATAAACATCAGTAGCTGACATACTTAAATTCAATCTTCCACAAGATACATATTATTTATTTATTTATTTATAAAAGGTTTTACCAGGAAGTAATACAGTGAGAGTTACCTCTCGTTTTCAAGTATCTCCTGGGCATAGTTATGATGACATAATACATGGTTACAAATATATAGTTACATAAGTGAACAGGGTGTACATTATGTACAAGGCTTAGCATGCATAGTTAAAGACAATATATATATTATAGGCGTATGTAACAGTTACAGACCAGATTAAAATGTGAGACAGCTTTAGTTTTGAAAGAACTTAGACTGGTGGCGGCTCTGAGAGTCTCTTGTAGATTGCTCCAGTTTTGGGGTGCATGGTAAGAGAAGGAAGAGCGGACGGATACTTTGCTGAACCTTGGGACCATGAACAGTCTTTTGGAGTCAGATCTCAGATGATAAGTGCTGCATGTGGTAGGGGTGAGAAGCTTGTTCAGATAGGCTGGTAGCTTGCCAAGAAAGTATTTGAAAGCAAGACTATAAAGAGAGACTTTGAACCTATACTCAAGTGATGACAAGCATTTTGCAGTGGTGTGCGGTAGTTGCTGTAGTTGCATTGGAGTACAAAAAATGCTGGTGAGAAAGTAGACAGAGGAAACTGCACACGTGTGAGCGTGCAGAACGGGCTGATGAGACCGGATTAGGTTAGAGTGCACCCCAAATCACTCCCTGCACGCTGCCAGTGGGGATATTGTGAGTTTGAGATTTCCCCTCTGTGGTATGTGTTTTGGAGTAAAACGTTAATGCACCATATACTTTGTATCTGTGTTTCTTCCCCACATTCAATTTTCTATGGGGGATTAACCCATGATGATCCTGTTCGTCTGAGATTATTGTGACATTTGTTGACAGTGCTGGTATCATACAAGAAACAAAGAAGTCCAGAGCAACATCCAATGTAACAAAAATACACAGTTAAATACCGATATATCTCTTGAAAAAGGGCCATTTAGTTAACCCTTTGGCCAAAGCGTATAAGCCTGCGAGCCACTTTTAAGGCATGACCATAATATCGCAGGTCCTAACACTAACTGGTTAAAATCCTTATTTACCCCTATAATTAGGGGCAGGATGGTCCTGGCATTGAACCTGTCGCAACCAGCAGCATGAAAAGAAAACCTGCTTACTTGGACTGTGGGGAGGGGTGAGCAGTGCTGGTATCATCCATTATTTTATCACTACCATTTTGCACATAATATTTGCACTAATTACTTGAATCAGTTTGCGCCATAGACACCAATATTTCTATTGCTATCTTGGTGCAGTTGGGAGACTGCTGGTGTTTTGGCTGCACCTGATCTGTACACGTTTCTTTTCTAAATTCACCAATATCACGTTATAAGTTTGCGCCTTATCTATCTATTTCATACCTATAACCCCCTGGTCTCACCTTTCGATAAGCTGCAACTGGTCTTGCTTGCTGCGTACTGCCTAATCAACGCCGGTTCTGCTTTCCACTAGAGGTGTCCTTTTACCTGCCTCCCCTTTAAATACACACACAGGCCTATCCCCCTCTTCCCAAACCCTCCTATATTAACCACTTCCCAAGCCCATTTTATCCAGGTTAGAAAGATGAGAGGGGTTGGGATCTCAAGGTCCCAGTCATGCTGCTACTCTCTCTAATTATCTGGGGCATCCATTATGGTGCAGATTTTGTAACCCCAGAATTGCTTCACTTTTGCTAAAAATAAAAATAAAAAAATCTGAAAAGCTTTTGTGTTGCAAAATTGGTGCATTGTACTCAATTTCAAATACACTTGTATGCTGCTATGTACTAAGCTCACATTTCTCCATCTACGACAAAAATGATTTTTAATGTGTTTAAATAAATTGCACTTGGCGTTAAGATGTAAATGCTATGTACTAAAAAAATAAATTAAAAAATCTTGGTGTAAAGTAAGGACCAAAGAAAAAGACCCCAGTTAACAGACGCACTCAAATACCCTAGTATGATATGTAAAGTTGAATTCTAAAAATAATTTTATTGCTATTATAATTAAAATAAAGGGGTATAAACAGAACCACGACGAATGTAAAGATGCTTGTCCATGGTCATTGACACGTCTAAAAAATTAATCGTGAGCAGTTTCTACCTTTCCCACCCCCCACCCCACCCCCTCACCCCTTTTCTCCCCCACCCCCCATCTCCCTCCTCTCCTGCCAGGTATACCATTTGTAAACCTTAAGAGCCTCTTTATAGTGTTAAAGTACAGGCATACCCCGCATTAACGTACGCAATGGGACCGGAGCATGTATGTAAAGCGAAAATGTACTTAAAGTGAAGCAGTGCCTTTTTCCCACTTATCGATGCATGTACTGTACTGCAATCGTCATATACGTGCATAACTAATGTAAATAACGCATTTGTAACAGGCTCTATAGTCTCCCCGCTTGCGCACACCTTCGGTGCAGGTAGGGAGCCGGTATTGCTGTTCAGGACGTGCAGACAGGCGCATGCGTGAGCTGCCGTTTGCCTATTGAGCGAGATGTACTTACTCGCGAGTGTACTTAAAGTGAGTGTACTTAAACCGGGGTATGCCTGTACTATAGAACGATGTTGATATATATCAGCCCCAAAATGTATTTGATGCAGCACAGATGCTTCATCATATATGTTAATCAAACATTTTCACAGTATAGCTATTTTAAATAATATAACATTAACAATTGATGCAGTATTTTCTAAAACAAGTTCTGAATAGAAAATAGAAAATACACATAATCCCGTTCAATTATTAACCAGGTAGCTTTACTAAAGTAAAATAAATATAGAGACTTGGTAAGAATAAAAAAAAAAATCCAAATTCATGTAATTGCTGTTAAGTGATATATACAGAAACAATACAAGCATTATTTCAAATAATGAATGGAATGATTTTCTTTTCTTATGTGTTTCTCTTTTACATTTAACAAAATGTCACCATGCCCTTAGCGTTCAAGTTGATTTGTATTATTATTCAGTATATAGAGAAGCCCAACATCCGTGAGTTTGATCTTTTGTTACCTAGTGCAACAACAATCTTTTTGTTGTCTCTGATTAAACACTTATGTGAAATGTATATTAAAATGCTTAGATTTTATATTGTAAGTGTTTAGGAATACAATATATAATATATGTAGCACTGTTCCTCCCCCCCCCCCCTCCGGGAGATCTTGCCCAGGCTACAGGTCCGTGTGGTGCTGGTTAGCTGTTAGGGTCCAGAAAAGATGAGCTTCTGCGATGTTATGGGGAACAGGACAGGCTTTTGGTGATCCTCAAGTTCTCTTCATCGGTGTCAGAGCCTCCAGAAGAGCTGGAGGCCGTTCCCTGCTGTGACAGTCTTTTCTCCCATACCTGTGCCTAATAGACTGCTACTTAGGCAGAAGTATATCAAAAGGGTCTTTATTGGTGCAGCCACTGCAGGTGGTATCACAGCATTTGCATCATAGTGGGGAATGGGTCCCAGAACTCTGGATGGTGCTGGCCAAAAGGTAATATTGAGGCCTTGTGCTCTGTAAGATCTTGAGCTCAATCAGTCCCAGGAGGGCTTGAGCTCCTCTCTCTTCCAAGGGTGGAAAAACCTGACTCTATAATTTGGAATGCATCCTCCCTAATGCAGAAAGGGGAAGGCACAGGGTCTGCACCATGATTGGCTGCAACACAGACCCAGTGTCACCTCCTCTCCTGCCACTCAGGGAGGCTGTGTGAGGGGGGTAAACCCCACAGGGTAGACTGTCACTGTCTGTAGCTATCAGAACTTACGTGACAGGAAGGCAGAAAGATAGGCTGGACCAGCCATGGCTATATATATTTAATGAATTCTTCTTTATGGTAATTCAAAGCTGCTCTTTTGTCGTAGTGAATAGGAAACCTTTGTACCTTTTAGCAAATCTGGCTCTGTGGCACTTCTACTGTACTCCTCAAACTAAAGCTTCATAGCCAATGTTGCTTTCCCTTTTTTAAAGCAGTCAATATAAATATGTATTAATAATGAAAGAACCCTTCATTCCAATACAAGAGTTGACCACTGGGAGGAAGAATCATCCAGCAAAGCAGGAAGGATAGCGCTGCACAGTCGTGGAAAAACAGGGTGTAGACAAGGGTGGTGACTACAAAAAGGTTTATTTAAACAGACATGTGTAGCTGGTGGATCCTCTGACGCGTTTCAGCCCTCAGGCCTTCGTCAAAGAGTGATCCATCAGCTGTGAAGTACAAAGATATAGGCAGACATTAACACAAAACACCTGTACCTGAAACAAATCAGGTGAGGTGGGTAATACTCCTAACATCGATGTAACAAGGTTAAAAACACTTTAAAAATGTGCCATCAATTGATAGTTGTAAGAAGGTTATAACACATGTATGACACGTATAAAGATATATGTAAACATTGTGAAAACCGGCACATTCATGAATAGCAACATAAAAGTACATTGGTCTGTTATGAATGTTAATGTTCAATAGTATAAAAAACGTACATCTCCACTATAAGTACTATATATATGAGGTTATCAAGAGCACTAACTAAGTGCAGGGTTGCATCCTGGTGAATAGTGGACAAGGGAATAAGGGAAGGGAGGGGGAGGGGGGGGGAAAGAGGGAGAAGGAAGGGGGGGTGGGAAGGGGAAGGGGGGGAGGGGAGGGGAGAGGAAGGAGAGGAGGGGAGGGGAGGGGAGGGAGGGGGTGGGGGGGGAGGGGGGAGGAGGGGAGGAAAGGGGAGGGGATGGGGGAGGGGAGGGAGGAGGTAGGGAAAGGAAGGGGTACGGATGTGTGGTGATGATGGTTGTTAATCATGCAAGAAGTGTTGCAGTTCCCAATCCACATTTAGACCGCGGGGTTGCAGGGTATCTAATTGAAAGATCCATTGCATCTCCATTTTGTTTAACCTGTTAAGTCGGTTGCCCCCTCTAATATGTGTGGGAATGTGTTCTCTAGGCCACCATCTATACACATAGTAAAGTGTTTAGATACAGGGTGTAAAAGATCTTTTATCCTGATTAATCTTACATGTTCAGAGATTCTAATATGCAACGGACGAATTGTCCTACCAACATATTTGGCATTACAGCCGCATGATATCACATACACCACAAAACTGGTATGACAGTTAATAAATGAGGGAATTCGGAATTTCTTCACCGTAGACACAGTAGTAACTCTTTTAGTGGGTGCTGCATACTGGCAGCACTTGCAAAACCCACATTTAAAAAAACCTTTTGGTATATTGCTGATTTTGGGTGGAGGGGGTGTTTGGAAAAGGCTTTTGGAAAGGGAAGTCGACAAGGTGTTTGCTCTTCTGAAAGCAAATCTAGGTTTCAATACAAATGGTTCTAGATCTGGGTCAAGTTTCAACACATTCCAGTGTTTCGATATGATGTGTTGTATCTGTGGGGTCTGTCTGCTGAATTTTGTTATGAATACCAACCTCAGTATGTCTCTAACTCCATTCATATATCTCCATCTCTCCTTCCTTCACCACTTCTCAGTTCACATGAACTCCTTTCTTACCTGCGTCCTCTGACACCACACAGCTATATCCCCTGCACTAAAAAACACCCTTACAAATCATCCTCACACATCCTCTTTCTATCCATGCTTCTCCTCCTTGCTTCTGGGGATATCTCTCCCAATCCTGGTCCCTGTCTTATTCCTACATGCGCTTGTCCTCGCCTGCCAACTGCAACCTCTACTCCTTCTGGTGTCAACCCCTCCAACCTCATACCCATCCCCTGCCACCCTCCCTCCTCTCTCCCTTTCTCCTGTGCCCTTTGGAATGCTCGCTCCCTCTCTAACAAGTTCCTCTATGTGCATGACTTCTTTCTCTCTCACTCCCTGCTTCTCTTTGCTATAACTGAGACCTGGCTCACTCAGTCTGACTCTGCTCTGGAAGCTGCCCTCTCCTACGGTGGCCTTTCCTTCTCCCACACTCCGCGCACTGATGGCAGGGGTGGAGGCGTGGTGCTCCTGCTCTCCTCTCTCTGTCATTACCGAACCCTTCCTATTCCTCCCTCTCTTGCATTTCCCTCCTTTGAGGCTCACACTGTCCAGATTTTCTCTCATCTCCCTGTTCATGTGGCGGTCATCTATCGCCCACCTACCTCTACTCATCCCCCTCCTGCCTTTCTCTCTCACTTTGAATCCTGGCTCTCTTTCTTCCTCTCCTCAGACTCCCCTGTTCTTCTCCTTGGGGACTTCAATTGCCACATTGATGACCCCTCTCTCCCTTGGGCTTCCCGCTTTCTTTCTCTAACCTCTTCTTTTGGCCTTCAACAGTGGACTGCAGCCAGCACCCACAAGGATGGCCACTACTTAGACCTGGTTTTCACTAAGAACTTCTCTCTCTCTGATTTCTCCATTTCCCCTTTTCCTCTCTCTGACCATCATCTCATCTCATTCTCTCTATCTCGCTTCTCCCCTTCTCCACCTCCATCTACACCCCGGTTCTGCAGAAACCTGTGCTCTATTCACTTACCTGACTTTGAGTCCACTTTACGCTCCTCCCTCTCCTCTCTCAGCTCTGCTACAGACCCCGACAACCTGGTCAGGAACTACAACTCTGTCTTGTCCTCCTCTCTTGATCTACATGCCCCACTTTCTCTCTGCCGCACTCACCCTTCTAACCCTAGACCCTGGCTAAATTCCCACACACGCATGCTGCGTTCCTCCACTCGTTCCTCTGAACGCCTCTGGAGGAAGTCTCACACTCTCGCAGACTTCCTTCACTACAAATTTATGCTATCCTGTTTCAACTCTGCCCTCTCGCAAGCTAAACAAGCCTACTTTTCTGCACTAATCAACATGCACAAGTCTAACCCACGCCGACTGTTCTCTGTCTTTTATACTCTACTCAAACCACCCTCAGCTGCCTCTCCTTCCTCCATCTCCGCTAAGGACTTTGCTGACTACTGTATTTTAAGGAAAAGGTGGAATCCATACGTCAGAACATCCCCTCTGTTTCTTCTTCCCATCCTACACCTCTTCCTAACTCTCCTCCTGCCTTCCTTGACTTTTTTTCCACTGTCTCAGAGGAGGATGTGTCGCTGTTGATCGCCACTTCTCCCTCTACCACTTGCCCTCTTGACCCCATTCCCTCCCATCTCCTAAAACCTCTTGCTCCTACTATAATCCCTACGCTCACACACATTTTTAACTCCTCCCTCTGCTCTGGAACCTTTCCATCCTCCTTCAAACATGCAACAGTCATACCATTACTCAAAAACAGCAAGCTTGACCCTACCTGTCTTTCTAACTATCGACCTGTCTCCCTCCTGCCTTTTGCCTCTAAACTCCTTGAACATCTTGTATTCTCTCGCTTGCTCCATTTTCTCAACACCTATTCTCTCCTAGACCCTCTACAATCTGGCTTCCGCACTGCTCACTCCACGGAAACAGCCCTCACTAAAATAACTGACGACCTCCATGCTGCCAAAGACAGAGGTCATTACACTCTGAACATATTTCTCGACCTCTCTGCAGCATTTGACACCGTGGACCACCCTCTTCTCCTTCACATTCTCCATACTCTTGGTATTCGGAACAAAGCTCTATCCTGGATCTGATCCTACCTCTCCCATCGTACTTTCAGTGTCTCTTCTGCTAACACCTCCTCCTCCTCTATTGATCTCTCTGTGGGGGTACCCAGGGCTCTGTCCTGGGACCTCTTCTCTTTTCTCTGTACACACTCTCTCTAGGTGACCTAATAACATCTTTTGGGTTTAAATATCACCTCTATGCTGGCGACACACAAATATACTTTTCAACACCTGACCTTACACCTGCTATACAGTCCAAAGTTTCTGAATGTCTCTCTGCTATATCATCCTGGATGGCCCTCCGTCGCCTTAAACTCAACATGGCTAAAACAGAGCTCCTCATACTACCTCCCAAACCTGGCCCTACTACCTCCTTCCACATTACTGTTGGAACTACGATCATCCACCCAGTAGCCCAAGCACGCTGCCTAGGGGTCACACTCGACTCCTCTCTCACATTCGCCCCTCACATTCAAAACATTTTTAAAACTTGTCGCTTTTTCCTCCACAATATAACAAAGATACGCCCTTTCCTCTGTTGCTCGACTGCTAAAACTCTGACTCAGGCCCTCATTCTCTCCCGTCTTGATTACTGTAACCTCCTGCTGTCCGGCCTTCCTGCCTCTCACCTGTCTCCCCTACAATCTATCCTAAATGCTGCTGCCAGAATCACTCTACTCTTTCCTAGATCTGTCTCAGCATCTCCCCTCCTGAAATCCCTCTCCTGGCTTCCAATCAAATCCCGCATCTCACACTCCATTCTTCTCCTCACTTTTAAAGCTTTACACTCTTCTGCCCCTCCTTACATCTCAGCCCTAATTTCTCGCTATGCACCATCCCGACTCTTGCGTTCTGCTCAAGGATGTCTTCTTTCTACCCCCTTTTTATCTAAAGCCCTCTCCCGCCTTAAACCTTTTTCACTGACTGCCCCACACCTCTGGAATGCCCTTCCCCTCAGTACCCGACTTGCACCCTCTCTATCCACCTTTAAGACCCACCTTAAGACACACTTGCTTAAAGAAGCATACGAATAGCACTGTGAACATTCTGAACACATGATACATAAAGCTTGGCCGCCTGCAGACGCACTTACCAGAACTCCCTCCTCCTGTCTCTGTACGTTCTCCCTACCTACCAATTAGATTGTAAGCTCCTCGGGGCAGGGACTCCTCTTCCTTAATGTTATGTTTGTCTAAAGCACTTATTCCCATGATCTGTTATTTATATTATCTGTTATTTATTCGATTACCACATGTATTACTACTGTGAAGCGCTATGTACATTAATGGCGCTATATAAATAAAGACATACAATACAATACAATACAATAAAGGATTATCTGCAAAGCTATTATTTGTCAGTATTTGTTTCTCTTTCCTCTTTAGCAACATAGTTCTATCTGAGGAATCTGCATATGTGAATGCTTGCTCTATGTCCTTGTTTGAGTATCCCCTATCAGCAAATTTGTAGCTCAGATCTCTTGAATGCTGGAGAAAATTGTCTTGGTCTGAACAGAGTCTCTTGTAACGTAAGAATTGCCCCTTTGGAATCCCGCGGATCATGGATCTGGGATGGCAGCTTTTGGCGTACAAATATGAATTTCGTGAATGGGGCTTAGTAAAAATGTCTGTAGAGATAACAGATTCTGGGCCACCATGGAGTGTCACATCTAAATAGTTGATGTCATGTGGATCCGTGTTAAAGGTGAATTTTAAGTTAATGTCATTAATGTTCAGAGTATCAATAAAGGTGTGTAAAGTGTGCAGATCCCCATCCCAAATAAAAATCAAATCGTCTATGTAGCGCTTATAGAAAACAATATTGGAGCGATAAATATTGTTATCACCGAAAATGTGTGTGGATTCCCAAAGACCCATGAAGAGATTGGCATATGAGGGCGCAAATGACGTCCCCATAGCCGTGCCTTGTGTCTGAAGATAAAAGAGTGAATCAAAAAGAAAATAATTGTGTGTCAGTAAAAACAAAATAGCATCATTGATGAAAGTGATCTGTGCAGTGGAAAGAGAAGAAGATAGTAAATAGTGATAAATGGCTTTAAGTCCATGTTCATGTGCAATTATTGTGTATAGTGATGTGACATCCATGGTGACCCATCTGTAACTCTCCTTCCAAGCGATGTTCTCCAGCTCAATGAGTAGCGCAGTAGTATCCTGTAAAAAAGATGGTAGTTGTCGTACAATGGGTTGTAAAAAGTGGTCAACATAGCGGGAGACACCATCTCCCAAAGATCCAATACTAGAGACAATGGGTCGCCCCGGGGGGTTCTCCAATGACTTATGGATCTTTGGGAGATGGTGAAACACCGGAATAATGGGGAATTCACACATGAGGTACTTTCTTTCTTTATTGCTTATAACCTGCAGAACATCGCCGAGTTCCAAAAGAGTCTCTAATTCTGTAAGAAATCTCTTAGTGGGATCTGTTCTCAACCTTAAATAGAATGTACTATCACTCAGTAGTCTGATGGCTTCATTCCTATATTTAGTGGACGACTGTACAATGATTGCACCTCCTTTATCGGCATTTTTGATTACTATAGATTTATCATTTTTAAGTATATCTAGATCTAACTTCTCCTGTTTGGTCAGATTGTGTAGAGTGTGTGAAGACCCTGGAAAGGAGAAACCCTTCGCCAGTAGTCTAAGATCTCTGTCTACCAAAGACTCAAACATGGAGATACATGTCCCTTTAGAACTATTTGGTATGAAGGAAGAGCGATTTTTTAGCCCTTAATCGACATGACCAAAAAAGGGGGGCTCGGTAGGAGTGTCTGTACAGCATTCATCATAGAGTATATTCATATCTATATTGAAGGTAAGTTCTTTAAAAGAACAACATTCCATATCCTGTAATGGTTTACTAAGTTCAGCAGTGTCACAGATGGGAATCAATGGTGTCTGACCCTTTTTAGAAAACAGTTTTTTTAAAGCAAGTTTACGGGTATATTTTTGGAGATCTATAATCGTATTGAAAAGATCAAAATCCTCTTGGGGCACGAAATTTAAACCCTTATTTAATAGAACAATTTGTTGAGGAGTGAGGGGGGTATCAGAGATGTTAATAATGTTACTGAGGGAGGGATTTAAAAGTATTTTTTCCTCTTGTTGTCTGAGCCTGATGTTCTCTCTGCTCTTTTTCCCCCTTCTGCACCCTTTCCGTTTTTTGACGGTGCATGTTGTGCAGTGGGAAGACTGGATTTGGATCTATCCTCTTTTTGATTAGTTAGATAAGTGTTTTTGAAATAGCCATCCTCAGAATCTCTATGATCTTTTGAGTTCTGTTTTGAAAAGGACACGGATGGCCTGTCCATGTTGTCAGATGAATCTGTATCAAAACTAGATCTTCTATCTGTGTATGGCGATTTCAAAATAGACTTAGTAGCTGTTTTGGGATAAAATGATTGATCACTATCTATAGACATCTTGCGAGGCGTAGAGTGAGACATGACTCTAGACCTATCAAAATCTCTAGTAACACCCAGTCTTTCCCAAGCATACACTTGATTCCTATCATAATCTGATTTGTCCCTAAAGAATTTTTCTTGTTTTTTGGAAACAACCCCCTTTTCCATTTGTTCTATATTTTGTAAAAGAATTTTGTCATTGTGTGCAAAGCGATCCATGTCATTAAATTTATGTAATTCTTTTTTTAGGATTTCAATTTCAGTAGATAGAGACTTTTTTTCTTTCTCCTTATACCTTACAATTAATTGCATAAGTTCGTTAGAACACGTGTCTAATATTTTTCTCCAGTGTAGTTCAAATTCCTTGTCAGGAAAGCCAAAAGAGGGCATTTTTTTCACGCGCAAACCTCTAGGGATGCGTTTAACCCTTAAATAGTTCTCAAGTGATGTTATGTCCCAGAAAATCCTGATGTCTTGGGTGAGTAATTTCTCCAATTTCACAAAGTGATCAATTAAATCAGCAGCATTGTCACATGTGATGTTGGCTGAGGTCTCATCAAATAGATGCAAAGCCCTTTTCGTTCTTTCTGAATTATTCCCACATTTTTGAACATAACTGGTGGGGATGTCCGTTACTGTTTCTTGTTCCTCATCCATGATATAAACGTAATGGATATAAAGATTCCTAAGTAATGATGCTGAGATGTCCAGTAAAAAGAATTATTCTAATAAAAGTCACCACCAACCCTTGTTTGTGTGTGGGTAATCCTCTATAAAGATTGTGTAAACAATAATTATCCCACATTCAGTTTCGAGCAACCTGTATACTAGCAAAGTAGATTTGGATACACATGTATATCCTGTCAGGTGCGTCAGAAAAAGTTAAATAACCGTTGCATAGTGTAAAATAAAAGTCTTCATAAGCCTTAAATGTCAGATAGCAACTGGCCCAGCTCTGGGCACCAATGGTTGCTGTTAAACTCACGGTTTGAGGAGGGTGGATAGCCTGATGTGAAATCCTCAGTGGTAATACCGCAATGTAGCACCGCCAACCCTTTCGTGACTGCAGCGTCACGTGGGGCGGTCAAGTGACCGGCGGTGATCTCCTCCGGTGTTAGCGAGGTGGGGAAATGCCCGATACTGCGCCTCAGCTCAGCTGTTTGTATGAATGTGGCACCGCTACTCCCAGGGTGTTGGCGGCCTCACGCACGGCTGTCACCTGACCAGCGGTTGTCTCCTCCGTGAGCAACGGTTATACGGCGTGCGTAGCAGCAATTGGAAGGCAGGAAGAATCATCCAGCAAAGCAGGAAGGATAGCGCTGCACAGCCGTGGAAAAACACTATCCTTCCTGCTTTGCTGGATGATTCTTCCTGCCTTCCAATTGCTGCTACGCACGCCGGATAACCGTTGCTCACGGAGGAGACAACCGCTGGTCAGGTGACAGCCGTGCGTGAGGCCGCCAACACGCCGGGAGTAGCAGTGCCACATTCATACAAACAGCTGAGCTGAGGCGCAGTATCGGGCATTTCCCCACCTCGCTAACACCGGAGGAGATCACCGCCGGTCACTTGACCGCCCCACGTGACGCTGCAGTCACGAAAGGGTTGGCGGTGCTACATTGCGGTATTACCACTGAGGATTTCACATCAGGCTATCCACCCTCCTCAAACCGTGAGTTTTACAGCAACCATTGGTGCCCAGAGCTGGGCCAGTTGCTATCTGACATTTAAGGCTTATGAAGACTTTTATTTTACACTATGCAACGGTTATTTAACTTTTTCTGATGCACCTGACAGGATATACATGTGTATCCAAATCTACTTCAAGAGTTGACAACTGCCTATTTTTTGTAAATTGTATCTTTTAATTCCATCGCATTAGATAAGATGTAGTGTGAAATTTTCAGTATGGGGAAATGTCCCCAAAATAGTAGAAGTCAAGGACTATACCCCCTGACGGTTCCCCCTCTTTCCCCCACTACCCTTCAATCCCCCCACACACAACAATTCCTGTTTTGCTTTGCAGTTACATGTTTTATTAAATTAATCTAAATATCAATGTGAATGCTCAGATAAATATGACTAATATTAACGCATCTTCCTACGCCTACACTACTTACGACCAATAAATATGTTGTTTGAATTGTGAAACCTTGGAATTGGAGAATGACACTGTGGCTTATTGTCTCAGATTGCCAAAGATTTGGCAACTATATTGTTTTTTTACCAGGAGGGAACTGTAATTTTGGTTGCGACAGAGGGCGATCCGTCCCCAGAATGATATATATAGATTTTTATACTGTTTAAATGAGTATCAAAAGTCACAATTTAGCAAACTTGACACCCTCTACAATTCAATTTGTCGTTTTGTTCTCCAATGCAACTACAACACACATCACTGCGAAATGCTCAAAGAACTAGATTGGTCATCACTAGAGTCTAGGCGCAAAGTTCACCTTTCCTGTCTTGCCTTTAAATTCTTCATGGGCAAGCTACCCAGCTATCTGAACAAGCTGCTCACCCCTACCACTTGCAGCACTTATCACCTGAGATCAGACTCCAAAAGACTGTTCATGGTCCCAAGGCTCAACAAAGTATACGGACATTCCTCCTTCTCCTACCGTGCACCCCAAAACTGGAACAACCTACCAGAGACTCTCACATCCACCACCAGTTTAAGTTCTTTCAAATCTAAGGCTGTCTCACAATTTAATCTGGTCTGTAACTGTTTCATACGCCCATAATATATATTTTCTTTAACTGTGCACGCAATGTCTTGTATATAATGTATACCCTGTTCATTTATGTAACTGTATTTGTAACCATGTATAATTTGTTTTACTCTGTGCCCAGGACATACTTGAAAACGAGAGGTAACTCTCAATGTATTACTTCCTGGTAAAATATTTTATAAATAAACACATCTAATTGTAATTGCACATATTAATTAAGTGTATAATTTCTGAGAATAGCGCTAGGCACAATTGTTAGTGTATTAATATTTTGATGTAATGTAGATATTTTAAGTGTAATCATAAAATGCTATTGAACATATATTTGGAGATGAAAATCAAGGGTCTTGTGTATAACAAAATCAATACTTAGTTCTATAAACACTGTCATTTTAATTTTTAACTGTTGTGAAAGAGTTATGGAGGTATGTTATGGAAGAGTTTGCAGGTATGTTAGCAGGTTGCATTATACAGGTTGTCCAGGGTGCGAGAGGTTAACTTCTCTGGAGAGGCAGTCTGCAGGTGCACCCAATTCAGACTGAAAACCTGATTGCAAGGGGGTTTATATGGCAGTCAGCAAGCTGCCAGAGCTTTGAGACTTTTCCCCAACCAGTGGGACACTGGTTGGTATGGTTCCCCAACCCTTTTGGGACTGACTTGGACCCACACCGAGGAACCTGAGCCCCAACCTGCGGAAGAAGCAGGGCTTTTCTGCAAGGGGCTGCAGTACCCAGAGGGACTGCCTGGAGACTCCTGGGATGGATTTCCCAGCACCTCATGTTCAGGACTATATATTTTATAGTTGGCAGTGTTTATAACTGGAAGTTAGCATAGCTATCCAGTTGGTCAATCAGGGCCATGGCAGTGTAATTAGCCGCCCTACTGTGGAGTAGGCTTTATTTTAATGATTTGTGTTTTGCCTTAAAGGGACCCAGTACTGTGTTTTGATGTGGAAAAATAAACCACTGAAGAGTTTAAGGCCTAAAATACACCGTCTGGACTCTTACTGACCAACCACAAGGCCACCCTGCCACACTGTCTACTTTTTTTTCACTTATGCACTTCAAAACTAAAAGAAACCAGTGATGTTCACTGTATATCATTAGGTAACTGAAGTAGATACAGTTGGAGCTGAAAAACAAAACAAAAAAATTCTTCTAGGTCCCACCAAGTACCAATAGCCTTTTGTATGTCATTTTACTGGTTATTGCAGCAGAGCAGTTTTCACATAGAGAATTAATTTGTGATTAATATTTAAGGGGTAATTAAATATTAGACATGTGTAAAGCTTTTAAATGAGTTTGACAACCATAGAAAATGTGTTCTTTCTTTTAAAATAGATCTGAGTCGCAGCTCGGTCCCAGTTTGCCAAGCATTTTAATTAATTATGCTGCTTTGGGCTATGTTAAATTAGCCCTTAAAAGTGAGAAAGGCATTTATAGAACCTGTGCATCCCGTCACTCAACATACAAGGTATATTTACTCTTACATTTATTCCCCACCTTACACTCAACTTATTTTCATTATGCTGTCAATAAACCTTGTACAGGAAAAGCCTTTGAATGGAGTTAATGTCTGCCTGAGCAAAAACAGGGGGCTTGAATGCTGTCCAACCTACTATTCTTGGTAAGAATGAATCTTCCTGCATGCAAAAAAGAAAAAAGAAAAACCAATGTCTCTAGGCTAGCTTGGCAGTACATGAATAAACAAACCATGAGTAAAGTATTGTAAAGTACAATCTTGTTTAATGTTGTTTGCTAAATATAAAGAAATTATTATCTGACACTGGGTTTAAGTTTAGGGTGACCAGATTTCCAAAAATAAAATTCGGGACACATGAAAAAATTATTTCTAAAACAAATGACATCTCTTAAAATGTATATTATAATGGTATTTATCTAATAGCGCCCACATGTATGCTATATTATTGGTTTATTTCTCTCCCTCTCCTCTTCCCACCTCTCCGCCTCCTCTTCCCACCTCTTCCCACCTCTTCCTCTCCCTCTCTCCCCAAACATACCTTTAAACAATATGTGGAGAGTATCTCGGTGAGTGAATGGGAACACAGCAGAGATACCTGGCATATGTTCATTTAAGTCATTTGAATATACTTTGCATATACAAATTAGCCTACATAACAGGTATCTCAGGTGTGTTTAGTTTTCTTCACTGGTACCTCTTCACGTATTGTATAGAGGAGTGTTTGGGGCGGTATTTAAGTTACCTGGGACTTTACAAAACAAGCTCCCTCTTTTGCATTATTAGCACTTATGGCCGTTATAATGAATGGAATGCCCGTTCTAGACAACAAACAGCAATTAACACTGTTAGGCTTCGGACATGGTGTCATTAACAGCGCTGAGCAGCGCTGATGCTCATGCTCTCCTGCTTAAGCAGGAGCTTTTTTGTGTCCCTGCATGAGCGTCAGTGTGCGCACTTGTGAGCCGGGTGGGAGGCGGGGCTAGCGCGCCACGTCACGGCGCAGACATCACGGACTGCCATTGACTTTTGGCGGTTACGTGACCGGCCCTGCGCTTCTCTCAGCGAGAAAACTTAAATTGTGCTGTTAGCTGCAATTCCGCACGCCTGCGGAAGCGTGCGGAAGCGCCGTCTAAAGCCATGCTCAATAGGGATGGTGTTTCCCCTCAGCGCGGCTCAGCGCAGCTCAGCACGGTCTTTTTGACCATGGCCCTGGCCTTATAGAGCTTTGAAGATACATCTTGGAACATAACAAGGCAGAATGTGTAAACGAGACCGCAATCACCTATATATATCTTATTCAATGGAAATGATTGGTGCTTAGAGGGTAAAATGTAAGATATTGACAGTGTTGATCAAAAAGAGTTTGATCAGAAAGGTTTCCCCCTTTATACAGCACTCAAAACACATATAATCTACTAGTGGACAAAAGCAAATGGTCCTGCAGATATGCTGCGGATAACTGGTAAGTATCCCAGAATCACCGTGGAAATCAAAAATAATAAAATTTTATTACGTCTACATAGATCATTAAAAACACAGATACATTATTAAAAATCCCCGTATTTTGGTGGCTGATATGAATAATTATCGTAATAATAAGGTAAGTATCGTTAGTAATTATCTCAATCTATTCATATCCTCACATCCAAAGTTATAACAATCAGAGACAGACTTGTATATATTGAGTATCACTATCAGTAATCTATAATGTCAGAGGTGATATCTAAAGTACCGGGTAATCACTAGTTAATATTTCTCCCTATATATCACCGCAAAAATGCGGGCGTGATAAACCCTTTTAATACTCGCAGTGTTTGCCACTGCTAGTTGCTACTCATGTATATGACCTGAGAATTCAACATTGAATACACATGATTGGTTGCCAATAGTATCAAAGGAAGGTATTAAGACACTGGGCCTTATTCAGAGAAGGTTCATAAAAAAAATCGCCAGTGAATTTAAAATGACTGTTTTTTTTGCGTTGCTATCACGGTATTCAGAAAGGCTCGATTACCAGTGATAGCAAAATGCGCAAAACGGGCGAGTTGCTGCCAGCAAGAGCATCAACCCTCTGAAAAGGCCTTAACTGGCGATTCATTTCTGCTGCAGAGAGAGCGGCTCTGAGAGAGCCGCCTCTCCCAGCTGAAATGTCGCCCGAAAAATATTTATTTAAATATATATTTCTTTAATAGTGTAGAGGTGCAGTCGGTCTCCGGAGCTGAACCACGTTGGTTTTATGTCCGGGGACCCCCTGCTTCCCGAGATATAGGCCTCTTTATGGGGTGCCGGTATCTCCTATGCAAGAAAATGTCCCGGGCACGTGACCCGGGACATTTCAATGCAGAGGGATACCGGCACCCCATAAAGGTGCCTGTATCTCGGGAAGCAGGGGGTCCCCGGACATAAAACCAATGTGGTTCAGCTCTGGAGACCCCCTACACCTCTACGCTATTAAAGAAATGTATATTAATAAATATTGTAATAAACATTAATACACGCCCCCCCTCCCGCCCAAACCCATACAGTACAGTAATGGGCAAAATAACTATTATCCAGATATGGATAATAGATTATTTGCCCATTATTAATCACTGCATTAGCATACAAAAATAAAGTAAATAAATACAGTTATACTTACCACAACAGCAGGTCCCTCTGTCCTCCGTATCAAGAAAGCATATGTACATAATAAAGACATTCTAATGGCCCCTAACCCCTTAATAACCTTAGCGGTTACTAACCGCTATTGTCATTAAGGGGTTAACCCACCCTGATCCGATACCAACCCGGGAGGCCTAAGCACCCACCCTGACTGATTATACCCACCCTGTACCCATTGAGTAGTATAGTGGTACATCATACCCATATAATAATATGGGCATGATAAGCCTCTATAGCACTCAATGGGCACCCTAATGACACTAATTTAATACACAAGACACACAGTAATAAAACGTAACTAAACTCCAAAAAAACACACTTCACTAAATAAAAACAGTAGCCAGCTAATCCAATCAATAGAAGCAATTACAACATCAACAATGAATTAATTCAACCATTACCCAATCAAACCAATTAATCCCTAAACCAACTCAAAATGAATAGTAACACTAACCAATGTAAACAATGAATTAATCCAACATTAATGAATGTAACCATTAAAAGTTAATGATGTGGATGTGATTGTTTGTTTATGGTTAATGTAATAAAAGCTTTGCGATTGGTGTTCGCTTGTACTTAATGTTATATTATGTTAGCTCATGTGTTTCATGGATACTTCAGAGATTGTTTTTATTTATTTCTTTGTCTTTTAATGGTTACATTCATTAATGTTGGATTAATTCATTGTTTACATTGGTTAGTGTTACTATTCATTTTGAGTTGCTTTCGGAATTATTTGTTTAAATTGCTTAATGGTTTAATTAATTCAATGTTGATGTTGATATTGATTATATTGATTGGATTAGCTGGCTACTGTTTGTATTTAGTGAAGTGTGTTTTTTGGTAGTTTAGTTAGCTTTTATTATTGTGTGTCTTGTGTATTAATTTATTGTGATTAGGGTGCCCATTGAGTGCTATAGAGGCTTATCATGCCCATATTATATTTATATGGGTATGATGTACCACTATACTACTCAATGGGTATAGGGTGGGTATAGTCAGTCAGGGGTGGGTGCTTAGGCCTGACGGGTGGGTGAAGGGGGTATTAGCCCTATGGATGGGTGTTTAGACCTTGTGGGTGGGTAGCGGTTGGGTTAACCCCTTTATTACCTTAGCGGTATTAACCGCCAAGGTAATGAAGGGGTTAACTCCGCCCGCAACCCCCCCGCAATGCCTAAACAGCCACTAAGAGCCAAATTCCCCCTTCACCTACCCCCGCTAGCCACAGTATTGCATTGTATTGTATGTTTCTTACAGTAAGCCTGGCACGGGTGTTTAACCCCTTCATTGCCTTAGCGGTTAGCCGCTAAGGTAATGAAGTTGCTGTACATGCATGTTTCCTGCCTTGGATGCATGCCGGGGGGATCCGGAGCTGCTATTAATGGCTATCAGCTCCGGAGACCCCCGGCATCAACCCGAGGCAGGAAAGGGGCCTGATTTCTTCTAAGTCCCGACATATCACAGCTCATCGACCCATCTCCCCACCAATTGACCAACAATTTTGTGGTGAATTGGATTTGGGGAGAAAATCATTTTTTAGGGCTGCGATAGGCCGCGACACCCGACTCGCGGGTCTCTGAATCGCGCGACTTTATCAACCATCCGAAAATGGTCGATAAGGGGCTGATCGCTGCTCAGTCAGCGAATTTCGGATGGAGATAAAATTTTGCGTCGATACAGGCCGTTATCGAGCACTTATCGAGGCTATCTGAATACAAGTAGCCATTTTGTTCGATAAGTGCTCGATAAGGGCCTTATCGAGGCTTTCTGAATAAGGCCCACTGTCTCTTGTATTGCAACAATCTCCAAAGCAATGGTACACAGTATAGCAGAAAAACAAAATAAAAGGCCTCTGCTCGATATAAGCCTGCTCGTGTGATATTGTAGGATGTCGCCACTCCGAGTGACGTCACTGACGTGACCCCTACGTTCCCGATGCACGTTTCACATGTTCACCACGCTTCATCAGGGGGAGGAGGGATAGGAGTATGATCCCCACAGTAATCTTTAAATACTCTCAGAAGGATCATCCCCTTGCCTTTATAGAAGGAGTCTGAACCAATCGTTCCGGTCCAACCTGGAGGTGAGACGGACTCACTGGCATCCCGAGTTAACCTCTGATGTGCCAACTGGGACTTAATATTGATCTTATCTCTTAAGAAACGGATATCATTGTGGAATATTCAGCGCGTCATACAGTCTTTACATGCTAATGATGTGGATATTGATTAAAAACAATAAATGGTGTGTGTGTATTTATTTGTTGTCAGTTATTCACTCGAGGCAATTGATGGTTATGTAGGAATGTTTCCTATGATACATATAACCTGCCCAAAATGGGCAATGCAGGTCAGGTATATCAGAATCTACGATAATGTGCATTATGTGTAATGTACAGGTGTAGAACTGTATTGGTAATCTTTCCAAATACACATAACCCCAGATCTGATACACATCGCATATTAAATATGTAATATGCGATGTGTATCAGATCTGGGGTTATGTGTATTTGGAAAGATTACCAATACAGTTCTACACCTGTACATTACCTATACATTACCTGTACATTACACATAATGCACATTATCGTAGATTCTGATATACCCTGACCTTCATTGACCATTTTGGGCAGGTTATATGTATCATAGGAAACATTCCTACATAACCATCAATTGCCTCGAGTGAATAACTGACAACAAATAAATACACACACACCATTTGTTGTTTTTAATCAGTGACGTCACTCGGAGTGGCGACATCCTACAATATCACACGAGCAGGCTTGTATCGAGCAGAGGCATTTTATTTTGTTTTTTTGCTATACTGTGTACCATTGCTTTGGAGATTGTTGCAATACAAGAGACAGTGTCTTAATACCTTCCTTTGATACTATTGGGAACCAATCATGTGTATTCAATGTTGAATTCTCAGGTCATATACATGAGTAGCAACTAGCAGTGGCAAACACTGCGAGTATTAAAAGGGTTTATCACGCCGCATTTTTGCGGTGATATTTAGGGAGAAATATTAACTAGTGATTACCCGGTACTTTAGATATCACCTCTGACATTATAGATTACTGATAGTGATACTCAATATATACAAGTCTGTCTCTGATTGTTATAACTTTGGATGTGAGGATATGAATAGATTGAGATAATTACTAACGATACTTACCTTATTATTACGATAATTATTCATATCAGCCACCAAAATACGGGGATTTTTAATAATGTATCTGTGTTTTTAATGATCTGTGTAGACGTAATAAAATTTTATTATTTTTGATTTCCACGGTGATTCTGGGATACTTACCAGTTATCCGCAGCATATCTGCAGGACCATTTGCTTTTGTCCACTAGTAGATTATATGTGTTTTGAGTGCTGTATAAAGGGGGAAACCTTTCTGATCAAACTCTTTTTGATCAACACTGTCAATAACATAACAAGGCATTAAGTTATATTCACGCTGCATTAAGTCAACAAAGGAACTCTCTGGACCTGGGCCTGTGGTGTTTAAAGACTGCAGCAAGCTTTGAAAACCAGTATGGGACTTGTAGATACACTTATTGGTGTTTTATCTTTATTGGAGATATACAAACTTGCCAATGTTTAAAAAATAAATGAATATTTGAACATTTCCAAAATATTTACCTAGAAAAGTTTGCGTGACAATTTAAAACTTCAAGCACAAAATGACACTTTTGTTGTGATGGTTATTACAAATACTGTAGAAAGATGCATTTCACCTGATTACATTGTAGACATATTAGTACATTGGGTTAAAAAAAAATCCTCCTAAACCTCATTATCCTTGTACTGTAGTTCATACATTTATTTTAGAAATGTTACTACAGTCTACGAAGAGACCTTGCCCCTGCACTCCAGCATCCACCAAGAATCACTTGCACTTACTATATATTTGTCTTTGATCATTTGGAATCTTGTGCAATACATTCCCAACTCCTTGTACAGTATATGCGTTGGGAGTCTGCAATGTCCTCATGTTTTACTGCAACCTTTGCATTTGATTTATCGTAGTAGAGTTCTGACATGTATTCAACCCATGCCTTTAGATACCGTAGATTGATGCCACTCATCCTTTTTAGCTCATGGCTAAAATCAGGTTCCAGCATGAAACGCTTCCATTTGAACCTGACAATGCCTTTGAGAGTGCAAACAAGTTAATGAAAACAATCATGGTTTACAATTTTAAATATGTTAAATACACATAAATACTGTAGTTGTGCATGATAGATATTTTGATCTAAATGTCAATGTTGTTACTATTAAATGACTTGTAGAACAAAGTTATATTAGAAACATGAGCTTTTAAACTACAAAACAAACATGAATAAATAAGATATGGCCACACAGGGACATATTTGGAGACACACTGAACAGACAGCTCAGTTTATTTTTTTATCATGTCAGGGCCATAGTTATAGGAAATAAGTCTTGTTTGTTTTCTGGAATAATGCCAAAGGATGCTTTCAATGTATATGAAGCGAATTAAATTATAATCTTGCTTAGTCTATATGACATCAGGCTCTGCACAATCATCAAATATAATAGTTCTAAGGTTACGAACAACCTAAGGTTAAAAATATACGGTATTTTTCACAACAGTAATGAACTGACTCGCCACATACCTTAATAACTCACTGCGTCAATCCTGTATTTGGTGGATGGAAAAGCAAAACATCACATTTCCAATATGTAAAATCATTGTTACAGGATGTTCTGCGTTGCATGTCCATCCAAGTACAACGATATATAAGTACATGTGATATAGAAATACAGGGGGTTATTACATACATCGGGAAACTTCCACAGAAGTCCATGGGCGTTTCGTGCAATAGTGTTCTGATAAGCCCCGTCACAGTAATAAGAATTTAAAGTGAAGAAAGGGTCATTTTAGGTTTTAGAGCTGCAAAAACCAGCTCATAGTAGTGAGAAAAACACAGTAAGGCTAAGGCCCCGGTAACTCAGCTGCAACGCGCGCCCGCGAGATTGGCGGCGAGTGCAGCCGATTACCTGTTCTGCAGGGAGCTGCAGGAAGAGTGACCGGGGGGAGCGTGGCGGGGGAGTGACGGGGGCGCGGCCATGACATCACCCGGCAGGTTCACCCTCATTGGTTGAACCGCCGAGGGGCGTGCTGTATCGCTCGACGCGAGTCCTGCTCTCAATTCTATTGAGAGCAGGAGCAGCTCTCGCCTCAGCGCTGCGGCCCCCCCTCGCTGCGGGCCCGGCGCCATTGAGGGGCGGGCTCTCGTCCGTGCAGCGTCCGCCACAGCGGACGCTGTAGTAGGCAGCAGGGTCAAGCCCTAAGACTTCTTGATATTGGAATGGGGCAATAGTGGAAGAAATTGTGCTGAACATGTTCTTCTTTATGCACTACAGTATGTAATGATACAGTAGTTTTTATTATTTCCTGTGAAACATTATACAGTAGATATATAGTGACAAGAGCCTGTTTATTTATGCTTCTAAATACATTCTTTATGCATGAATAAGATATAATGGCTTAGTATCATGAAGTTAAAAAGGAGTTAATATCGCACCAGGTAAAAATGTAATTACTTGCATTTTTACGCTAATATTATGGCCTAAGTCATCAATATTTCAGTAAAAATTAAGCAGGTGCAAAATTGAATCAAAATTGAGAAAGCGATTTAGTAATTAAATACATCAAATATAGGAGATAATAACCTCTAGCAATGTATTTCTGGAGTGCAATGTTAAATACTTATACCATAAGGTTATGCAATCATTTTATTATAAATCCTATGGCAGAACAGAAAAATTATTAACCCCTGTGATGCCTGCAGCTACCAATGTATAGCACACACCAATAAGTTAATACAGTAGCTTTGTAACACTACCCTACCCACTCCCGCAGCTACCTAACCGCAAGGAGTTAACCTCGAACACCATCTGCTGGTGGGGCCCAACCACCTTCCCTGGGAGAATCTACCCTTAACTCACACCCACAACTACTCACCTCTTTAGTATACCTCCCCCCCCCCCCCTATTTAAAGTATTGGCTAATAGGAGTGTGGGCCAATGTCACCAAATCAAAACAATATACAGTAGCAGTTTAAAAAAAAATTCAGACTATGGTCCGGATACATCAAGCTGTGGTATTCTAAAAATGCGGTATTAGTGTAAAAAAGTACCTTAATTGTATCGTGCAATACATCAATGTTGCATTGACAAAAATAAAGCACTTTTTATCGGATCCGTTAAAAATATTGGTTCCAAGAAGAGGCATTTTTAGGTTCAAATGACCATACATCATGTTCCGATATTTATCAGAATGGGATAAACGCCAGAAACCCCACAAATAATACATCACCTACTCCAGGCTGGCATTAGCCCTGTCTTTTCTATGTATATACTGTATATATTTTCCTATGTATATACTTGCCATTATATATATATGCAAAATAAGCTAAACTAACCTGAAATAGATGTTGTGATGCCCACACCATGTTGCAGTCTCTTTGGTCCCAATATAAGGCCGGAGACACTGTATTTTCTATGCAGGGGTTTATTTCCAAGGATTAAATCATACAAACGCCCCACCGTCCCTTTACGAAAACCAAATAATAAAATCAAATCCTATTCCCGTTAGGGAAACTAACTGAATTTTCTTCAGCCCTCTCTAAAGACCGCTGGCCAACTATACTGGTTCCCAGCTAAAACATGCCCTGGCATAGGCAATAAAGTAACAACACAGTCTTTGCATATAATAGAAAGGGTTTTGCTTATCTTAGTCCTTGTGGAGAAGACGTCCCTGCTTCAGCACAATGTCTCCTCCTTTTCTTCTCAAGGAACTCGGCCCCACGTGAGCTCAGAGAAACTCCTGTAGTTCCTCTGTAACCAGACGTCACTGCTTCAGCACAGCTCTCTCAGTAGTGTCTCTCACTCTCTACCAGCTTCTTTAACCAGCTTCCGGTAGCTGGGGAGCCCCTCTGTCTCCCCCCTTCTCTGAGGGAAAACGGTCTCTGAGCATGGCAGCTTTTAGTCTTTTAAAGCACTTCCTGACTATTCAGACCATGCTGATTAGCTTCATTAGGTAACATCTGAACAGCCATTCCAAGGTGGATTCACTCTGTGTGCTGCAAAAGTCCTATAGCTGCCCTATTCAGCCCCTAGAGGACAGTGATGATATCACAATGTAAAATATGACTTAAAATACATTACAGTAATTATTAACTCCTTAGTAGTCAGAAGTCAACTAATCATGTTTCTCCATCACTAGTGCACCACAAAGGACTACAAAAGGGTTAATATAAACAAAAACCTATACTAAACAATAGATCTGGGAAAGGAGCACAAGAATACAGAGCACACTTTGGTTGCACTAGGTAAAAACAGTTTGCTACAATATAACACAAAAATATACAATACTGCACAATATAAAACAAAATCAAAGCTTATCTGGTTGAAGAGCTGGGGTCCTTGGTGAGTCCATGCGGAATGGCGTGTCCTCTCAGAAATGAACACCGCTTGCTGCAATGCCACAGGCTGCACTGACTGCACAGCTGCAGAACCTCACACAGTATGAACTTTGATCCTACACGTTTTGCAATGCTCTGTTGCTTCAAGAGGGAATGGGAAATCTATAGAATTAATGCCTCTTTTAAAAGGGAGCAAACTCCTCCACATTTACGTCAATCCAGACAATTGTTTAAACCTGAACCAACACTTGAAAAAGACACTCACATTTAAACTCTATAAGTAATCTAAAATACATCATCAAAATACAGTTGACAATGCATGGAAACTGATTTTTGTCCGTAACCACCATATATTTAGTTAATGTGGCTTCTACATCTTTAGTGCATTTCCTAAGGGGTATGCATTAGGATAAATGCTTGAATCTTGCACAGAATCTCTACTAATACAGGGCAAAAAAAAGTTTGATAATTACGGAAATTCCATAGTTTTTCTGTGAATTTATTTATTTATAATATATTTTACCAGGAAATAATACATTGAGCGTTACCTCTCATTTTCAAGTACATCCTGGGCATAGAGTTATGATGACAAATAATACATGGTTACAAATGCAGTTATATAAGTGAACAGGGTATACATTATATACAAGACATTGCACGCACAGTTAAGAAACTATATATTATGGGTGTATGTAACAGTTACAGACCAGATTAAAATGTGAGACAGCTTTGGTTTTGAAAGAACGTAAACTGGTGGTGGATGTGAGAGGCTCCGGTAGGTTTTTCCAGTTTTGGGGTGCATGGTAAGAGAAGGAGGAGGGGCTTGATACTTTGTTGAGCCTTGGGACCATGAACTGTCTTTTGGAGTCAGATCTCAGATGATAAGTGCTGCATGTGGTAGGGGTGAGGAGCTTGCTCAGATAGATGGGTTGCTTGCCCAGAAATTATTTGAAGGCAAGACAGGAAAGGTGAACTTTGCGCCTAGACTCAAGTGATGACCAATCTAGTTCTTTGAGCATTTCGCAGTGGTGTGTGTTGTAGTTGCATTGGAGAACGAAACGACAAATTGAATTGTAGAGGGTGTCAAGTTTGCTAAGGTGGGTTTGGGGTGCCGTGCCATATACTATGTCTCCATAGTTGAAAATTGGCATTAGCATCTGCTGTGCGATACGCTTTCTGACCAGGAGACTTAGGGAGGATTTGTTCCTGTAAAGTACCCCTAGTTTGTCATAGGTCTTGGTTGTCAGGATATCAATGTGCATCCCGAATGTTAAGTGGGAGTCAAACCATATGCCCAGGTATTTAAAACTAGTAACAGGAGTTAGGGTGGTGTTAGCGTTGATTCTAATCTGGAGGTCAGTTACTGGAAGCTTTAAGAATTTAGTATTGGTCCCAAATACCATTGTTACAGTCTTGTCAGTGTTTAAAAACAGTTTGTTTTGGGAAATCCAGTTTTCGAGTCTAAAAAAGTCAGACTGAAGTATGTGTTCAAGGTCGGAGAGGCTATGGCTGTGTGCATATAGGATTGTGTCATCTGCATACATGTGTATTGAAGCTTCCTTACAAGTTGTGGGAAGATCATTGATGAACACTGAGAAGATAAATAATAAAACACTGAATAAAAAACAGTCTTTTCTTAACTATCCAATAGGGTTCATATTAACCAATTCCATGTCTTTTGAAACAACATTATATATGAATTAGACAAACCATGAGTAATTATGAGTCAGAGTATGTACAAAAGGTAGTGAAACCCTGGTTTTATCAGATAAATTAAAGGGGATAATTAGAATCAGGTGTTTAAATAATTAGATAGATCTTTAGGTGAGAGTTTGAGAAGCCCCACCCTTTATAAAGATCAGAAACTTTGAGTTTGGTCTTCACCATATAGGTGTGTGGAAACACATCATGCCACGATCAAAAGAAATTTCTGAGGTCCTCAGAAAAGCAGTTATTGATGCTTATCGGTCTAGAAAGGGTTACAAAACCATTTCTATGGATTTGGGTCTCTACCAATCGACTGTCAAACAGTCTACAAATGGGGAAAGTTCAAAACCACAGTCACTCTATCCAGAGTAACATCCAAGGATCTGCAAGCCACTCTCACCTTGGCTAATGTAATGTGAGTGCTCATAACGCAACTGTCAGAAAAAGACAGAACAAGAATGGTGTTCATGGATGGATAGGCAGGAGGAAACCACTGCTCTCTAAAAAGAGCATTGCTGCCCATCTGAAGTATGCCAAAGAGTACATGGATCATCCACAAGAATTCTGGAACAATGTTCTCTGGACAGATGTGTCAAAGGTAGAACTTTTTTGCCTCAATGAGAAACGTTATATTTGGTGAAAACCAAACTCTGCATTCGAACAGAAGAACCTCATCCCAACCGTCAAGCATGGTGGTGGGAATGTGATGGTTTGGTTCTGCTTTGCTGCCTCAGGACCTGGACGGCTTGTCATCATTGACACAACCATGAATTCTGCATTGTATCAGAAGATTCTAGAGGAGAATGTCAGGCCATCTGTCCGTGAGCTGAAGCTGAAGCAAGGGTAGTCAGGTCCGGGATCGGGCAGGCAGCAGGCAGGGATAGCCAGGTCCAGTTCCAGGTTCGAAGCAGGCGGCAGGCAGGTGTAGTCAGGTCCAAGCAGAAGTTCAAACACAGGCAGGCAATAACAGGAACAAAGGCAGAGATCAAGCGGTAACAGAGTACTTTGCACAAGCAAAGATCGAGAGCAATTGCCTGCAATTTAAAGGCCAGAAGCAGGTGCAGGCAATAGAGGACCAGAGAGAGGCTGAATTCATGTCAGCAGCCATTTTAGGTGGGGCAATATATGACCTGGTCTGTCGGCCATCTTGGTATCCAGATAGATCCCTTATAATGTTAAAGCATCAATCCCACCATTTTGACCCCCTTTTGTTACAGAATCGGACTAGGTGTCCATTGGAACTCAACATCGCTATTTTCAGCTTTTTTCAGTTACTGGAATTACCTCCTGTTTTCTCTCTGTGATTTAAATGTCCAACCAATAAGAAGTCGAAACAGGTGACATTGTGTCTTCCTATTGGCTTGCGGGACCTGTGAGACATGAATGGTCAAATTGTTTAATCTGGAGGAACAGAGACACCGGTAACTTTACTGGTAAGTATATCAGAAACTATAGGGGTCCCCCGAGCTTGAAACAATGTGTTTCAGCTCTAGAAGACCTGGTTTTCCTTCTTAAATAAAAGGGGGGCAAATAAAACTAGAAGGGGGTATTGATGATTGATGCTCTAACCTTACTGTGATACATAGAAAAATAGGAGTCAGTTTACATCTAAAAGACCATAAAAAATCTTCATGTCTATATAATTGCAAACAATGTGTTCAAACTAACTGCAGGATTGTGAACAAATTCTCCATTAATCTTTACCTTGTCAACATAAATACATTGTTGGAGTCAGAGAAGAATGAGGGATATGACACGGAACAAATATAGACTAGTACACCTGGGCTATTCAGCCTTCACTACTTTTAAAATAGAAAGAGAGATACACAGCCAACAAGTTAGTGAAATGCTCGCTTCAAAAGCTCTAACCTTAAACAAAATCTAACAATTTTGTGAAATTATGTTTTGATATTTTTCATGCATTTTTCCAAATTTGCCTGGCCTCAGTTTTCTTTTTGGGCTTGTGTCTATGTTTTTTTTTTTTAGAGCTATCAGACTTGGATAAAGGGTTGTTATTATGTTCAGCAAAAATCATATCTAATGTTGTCAATACAATTTTCTTTATTGTTTCGCTTTTTTTTCTATATTTTATAAGTTAGGCGACCTTGCTCTTGGTAAACTAAGAGGAGAGGTGACTAAAGATTTCATGCATTTCTAGTGATGTACTTGGAAAATACATTTTGGTGGCAAATGTGGTCAATCTATCCATACTTTTAATAACATATGCCCAAATCCATTCTTCTGGAAGCCAAGGAAGCACTCATGTACATGATAAAGGCTTTGGCAGCTGTTTGTCGATACATAATCAGTAGGTGATGTTTGCGATCAGAGACATGTAGAAAGTTAAACAATCCCTAAAACTATAGTGTAAGTGTCCAATGCTAGCACTCAGGGTACAGTAGATTAAAAAATAAAATAAAAAACTATTAATTCAGCTCACATTTATACAGCACATATCAAAAAGAAGCCACCATGCCATAAAAAAATCAAGTGCATCAATATAAAGTGCATAATCATTTTTGGATCCTAATAAAAATAAATTCACAAATACAGTAAAAGGATCCCCCTTTTATATATCTTCCAAATCATAATTAAATGATATTTTATTTAATTTTTATATGCTTTGGTTATAAGTTGCTGCTTTTTTATTTATGCCCATGGGGATTTTCAGCCGAAAACAGCCCGAAGACCGAACAGGCAAACGGCATTTATAGAATAAGGCTCTAAATCTGCTTATGCTAGACAGGTTCTATTGTTTGGACAATGTTGATTTTGGAATTGAATGCTTTGGAGTTCCATTTTCATGACAAGACAGAATGGCTATCCATGATTCTTGGCTACCTTGTGATCAAGGCAGTGCCGTTTTAAGACCTTCGTTGGCCCTTGGCATTTTTCTTTCTAGAGGCCTGTGTGTCCTATATTTTTACTCATTTGTATGCTAATTTTATCATTTGCTTGTTTCTTTCGATACTAGCGATATTTGGCATCGATACTTTTGTTTCGATATTTAAAGGTATTGATACTCCAAAGGCATTTTAAATTAAAATTTGCTATTTTCTCTTATTTTGTGATTTTTTTTGTTTAGGTATTTTTTCAAGTGAAATATTGTAGGCCCTAAAAGGTTCGTAGGCCCTAAAAGGTTCGTAGGCCCTAGGCACTGTGCCTAGTCAGCCTAATGTATAAAGCGGCCCTGGATCATGGTCTATATAGTTAAAATGAGGCACAGGGCTCCAGATTTTTTTTGCCATACTGGATGAATTTACACCTTTAACCATATTCAATATCATAATTGACAGCTCACTTTTTGGTTAAGTTAGGGTGTTGTGTTGTCACATTGGTGATCTTTTAAAGAGGAAGGAAGTGCAGGTATCTAACTTGTTCATAAAATATATGAATAGTACGATAACAACTATTCAAGACGCAGTTTGTTTGTTTTTTACTTGCTTGAGTTCGACATACTATTTTGCATATTGACAACTTATTTTGACTTGATCATGAAGACAGAAAAATATTCCCAGAAATGTTTTCCGGTCGATTTGTAAACACTTTAGATGTTCATAAAACAAACTTTAGTTCCATGCATTGAATGTAGCAGCAGCTCATACTGTATGAGGGCATCTCTTCCTCCACCAAAATATTGGATAGTGATACTGCACACAATATGCGGACAGTATAGTAATGTTCAGTCTATTTCCCCTTAGAATGGAATGCAAACATGTTACGTCCATGCTATTAACCCATTGACTAGATGATTCAAAATGAGAAGACAGTGGGACTGATTTCAGACAATGAAAATAACATTATTTGTAAAACATAAACTCATTAAACCTTTTTTTTTTTTAATATAATGTTATGTAGCATTTTTATCTAAAAAAACCTGTCATATATGTAATACGCAAGGTAGAATTGGGCGCGAATGCTCTCAGGGTAAATGTGAAGGTAGATTTAAACGTCACCTAGTCTTCGGTGTGGGATAGGTCCTGTCCGAGTACTTAGAAATCAGAAGAGAGAGAGTGTCCATAGTATAAAACTGTATACTGAAATAATAAAAATGTATAAAACTCCCATTAAACTCACAAACATATTTTATACTCTCTTCTGATTTCTAAGTACTTGTAGAGCACCTATCCCGCATTGAGGACAAGGGGACGTCATCTACGTCAGCAAAGCATGAACTATTCACCTTGTTTAAGAAATGTATGGAATTTTAACAGTCAATATGCTACAAATACAATTTTCAAAAATCAATGAGCTACTGAACTGTGCTGTAATCTGAGCAGGAATGTAAAGTTGAAACCAGGTGCTACAGTTGATGTCAAGTTGTTGTATGAATGGAAGTGGGGTATGGCATTTGGCTGAGTGATAAATATGAGCTCATATGGAGTGCTATCATGATCTTTCTTAGCTATCTCTCTTTCTACTCGATGCATTCCTTCATGGAAGTGAACAGGGTATAGGCTAGGCACCAACATGCCTAATTGTTTTATTTTTCTCCCTGTCAGTTTGACTGAGATATCTATCTATGTATACATTGTATATACATTGTTTAAATGCTTATTTATCTCAGGTTAAAAAATATGTCCAAATGAAGAAGTTTTCCATAATTGTATCCTATTATTACATCAATTGCAAAGAAACGGAGTGTCAACGCGCACATACACCTGAGTCTAACAAATAAAACAGACACAATTAATATTCTTTACACAAAGCAAATTTACATTGAGATTCTGTTATTATTAGTTGAGAGAACTGCTCTAGATGTGCCGTTATGTATGGGATATAAGTACATTTTTGAAAACTCTTAACGGAACTAAGATCTCAGTTTTGTATGGTACTGCTCTATGCTCCTAAATGACCCTCCCCTCTATACGTCTGTTTCTTTCTCCTCCAAATAACTTGGCTGGTGCTTGTAGAGGCAGTCCTAGCCTCGGGGATTCTCACACATACTTCTGTTGACAGAGTTCTTGTGCAGCATGCAAGCTGGATACCATTTATTGGAAAATTACTATTCCCATATTAACTTTTATAGTGCTCCAGAGCTTTCATTATTTCTTTTTTTGATGCCTCATTCTTGTTTCATCTGCCGATACGGATGCATTGAAATCTAAGAATATTCTGCTACGACAGGTAAATGTTTATTTTCTCAGCTTAAAGATGCTCTGTTAAAAGTTCTGTTTGCAATGTGTTTTACGTAAGATAAAAATGATAATCTGAATAAAGATTTTGTCTCCATAAAGAATACGCTGTCTTGTTTAAAAGTACAAACTGATCTACGTGTTTGCTACCTTACAAGAACTATGCTATTTGTATATATATACTATATTTATATTTCCACATTATTTGTGTCATTTAAATTAAAATGCTTTTTCTGATATTTAATTCTAAGTGAAGTGGATGAATATGTATTTTATTTTATTTTATAACTAAGCTCTTCAGTGCTGGATAATTACTTCACTGCCAGGGGCCTCTCTGGAAGCAAAGGTGTTAAGCAAAGATCTCTTTCAAAGGAAGTTATTTAGTCTACAAATGTTATTTTTCACAAGTTTGTACTGTAGGAATTTTTCTAGACGTGTGAAATGTGGGTTTAGGAAAATGTATGTTGTGATGTAAAATCTTCAGACACTCTCTAACATAAACATGTAGTGTTTTTTATGGGCTATACTAATCGGTTGATCTTGATTATCCAGCAGAGATAAATATAGGGCTTAATTATCAGCCTTACAGCTGCTTACTAGTGTAGTCCTGACACAAAAAAGCAGCACTATATTGATAAAAAAAATAAGCGCAGTGAAAACAATGGTGTTCGTTTTCTTTGTTAAATATACAGCTGTAGCACCCATTATTACAGCCGCTCCCATGTCGTAGTCGGTGCAATAATGCGTTTTCCGCACATGAACCTGCTGAATAGGGGCTTTCTCCACTGGCACGTAACGCATGTCCTTCTGCAATGCGCCATCGGGTGAAATAACACAGGCCACCATGTTTTCACTAATAATAGAGCACAGAGGCTCTGGAACGAAGGGTTGGAACTTTCACTTTTGATTCTAAAAGTTTTTCGCATTTTGGTTTTGCTGGCATTGGTTGGTTTAGGTTATTTTTTTTTAAATTGTGCCCAATTTGGGCGAAAGGTTTAGCACTTTTAGGGAGCGGTTAGCGGTTTTTTTTGTTCGCGAGCTCAAAAGTTTGTATTTAAAAAAAATAATAAATGAAATAAAAACATTTAGATTTCAAACCTGCAAATCTACTCATCCTTATTTGGCATATAGGGGGTTATTCATGAACTCCTTAACTAGCGTGGGAGTTTCAATGCGGTAGCGCTCTATAGACACTATCACGCTTTAACCTTTTGAGTACCGTGCCAAGTCCCCTTCGGCAAAGCGTGGTCACGTGATTGCAGCGGCCTGTAACCCAGATATGGAAGAGGAGGATGTCCTCCTCTTTCATTTCCCTTAACTTCACATCGCGTCCTGTGCGCCATTGGAACAGGAGGAAACGATCTAACCTGGAAAATAAGAACACCTTGGGAATGATGTAGTGACTGTACTATGTCATGGAAACCCTGGAGTGCCAGAACCATGATATAGTGTTTACATCTTGGGAGACCCAAAGGGTTAATGAATAAACCCCATAACCGTATCTTACTGAGTCCCTTTTCACATACTGTAGGGGAAATACAGATAGCTTTATGCTGGGGGAACTAATATCAGCTGTGTCATTCTAAAAATATTATTAAGAATGTAAATACACTAGTGTTAACTTGAATCATATTTGTAATGCAGAATAAATGCAATGATGTGTTAATTTTAATTTCTAAAGATGGTATATAATTAGTATGCTTACACGTGGCCAATTTCCTAGATGTGCTTATTTAATAGTAACTTCCAGAGAAGAGGTATTACATATTTCAAGCTGGGAATATTTAGGTTGTTTAATGAGCAATAAAGGTGAAATAATAAATCACCAGAGTGCCATGACCCTCCGGCACTCGCTATCACGTGGCCGTTTCTCTGAAGCAATCTTGTGATTGCTCTGTCACTGATGATGGAACAGAAGGGGAGGCGTGCTCTCCACCAGTTCCACTTAGTGACAGATCTCGTTCAGTACACCATCTCCCGAGGTGTACTCGGGACTTTAGGACAGGGACTTTAGGACATACTGTAGATACTACGTCATGGTCCTCTGTAGTGCCAGACCACATGATGTTGTAGCAATGTCCATAGGGCACCCAAAGGGTTAAGTCCAAGGGATCTGCTAATGTAAAATACACTTGCCATTATCATTGCCAAGGGCTATTTACTGTAATAAAAAATCAAAGAGTAAACTCCAAGAAAACCGATGCTCTATATCGTGCACACATGAAATCCACAATGTTGTCCAATGTATAAATTCCTTAAAGCGCTCGTAATCAGTTTCCCAATAACAGCATGGAACGAAGGTGGGTGAGTAAGTAAGGCTGTGTAATCAAGACTGACAACGGGAAGGGGTGGACGAAACGCGTCAAGAGTTTTTTCTGTGGCAGAAAGAACTATCTGTATGCACTCAATAAACAACCTTTTAATGTGATTGCGCTTGGACACCAGTTTTTTGTACCCCTGCGGTAAGCTGTGAACCGCCTGAACCCTTCCTTCTATTTACTGTAATAGCTGTTAACAATCAATGATGGCTATTTCCCTTTAGTTAATAGAACAACAAGAATGAAAATAAATCAACCCTTTGTGTCAGATTACAAAGGAAACTGGCCACACAAGCCTTATCATCATTGCACATACCACCATCAATCAATCTCAATCATAGCATCGCCTTTTCTGATTTATGCAGTAGATCGCTTTTTTCTTGTTTTAGCCCTAATATTTTAACTACGTTTTTGAGATTCTCTTCTGGGGCATGGTCTTATCCTTATTTATTAGCAGGTATCCAGATTTAAAAAATACCTAAATGTTGATCCAATCTGGTTACTTCTCATTATTCATACTTCGTCCTTCTGCATTCCCACAGAGACTTTGTTTTTAAGGCTGCGATTATAGAAGGCGCAGGGTGTGTGATTTTGCTCAGTGCAAGAACAAAGTGCAGCAGCTGATAGGGGTCGACCATAGTGAGCGCAGGCGCGATGCAGAGCGACCGTGCGGCAGATTTTTCAAACTACAAACTATTTGTTTTTTTCATGTGGCGGCCGCGTCACGTGAGTGGTTCAGCCAATGAGGGCAAACCAGCCTTGTGATGCATCCACAACGTCACCCCAATCGCTTCCAGATCAGTTCACCCATCGCTCGGGTGACAGGTACATGCAACACCATGCGCTCCGTCGCGCACCTACTATAATCTCTGCCTTTGAGTAGTTGTTACAGGAGACCACACATTTACACCTTTTACCAGGATCATACATTGAGCAAAACAAGTAAATTAAATAAATTGTAAATTTATTCACAGGAAAAGGCAAACATACAATGTTACACAAAATACCTAAGAAAAGACACACTAACTTGGGAACTGGGGTAAAAACTAGACTCTCCTAGGTACAGGGAATACTACATAAGGATTTTCCCCTGACTGAGACTTTGCCTGCAATGTCCTGGAACTGAAATCAGCCTACAGTTCCAGACGCCACACCTTCCCTCTCTCCAGAGGTCTGGATTTTAACTAACTGGACTTGGTGCTTCGAATCTTGCTTAGAATCTACAGATCTGATTGGCTCAAGGGTTTATAATACTTCTGAGTTGCATTCACAGAACCCTGCAGCCTATTCGTGTGTGGGAACATGTCCCACCAGCCAATTAGAGCGGAGCTCATCTGGCTGATGATGTCAGAGGCAGGGGGCGTGTTGAGCCAGCTTGGGATGCCCTGTGGGCGGGACATATGTTCTGGCCAATAGGAAAAGCGCAACGATCACCATCTTTTCCTTACCCAGCCCATTGCCTCCCACTGGGCAGATGCCACTGAGTCTAGCAGACCTCAGGGTCCCCCTCACAGGAGGGTTCTGTTCTCCGGACCCAGTACTCTGCCCTGCCCCGTCCACTTAGCACCCCGACACCTCTCAACACCCCAGCTCCTCTTTTATCTACGGATTCTATGTAGACTAGCTGGCACCTTAAACATATGCCCAGGCTGACTGCATAGAGCCTTATAGTAAATGTAAAAAAACACCACAAGTCATAATTTATTACAGCATATATTTTGGGATACCTCATATTCGGTTGGGGCACCCCCAAACCAAATACAGGTTCTGGGACACCTTGGCACTAACTGGGGTACCCCCTTAACTTAGGGATTCCCTCAGCTACAGGGTTACTTTTCATCCATGTGCCTCATTTTACTGTGCACAAAGCATATATGTACTTAGCACACTTTGTTAATAAAATATACACTTTAAAAACCTAAGTCTTTCTAGTATTGGAAATAGAATAAAAAGATGCACTAGCCATATTCCCCACCCACTATTGCATAGACTTATTATGAATTTTAAGAATCCCCTCACAACCTTATTTGTATGGTTGGAGCACCTCAGAACTCCTATACCAGTTCTGAGTGACCTGGGCATTTACTGGGTATCCCCATTAACCAAGGGACCCCTTGACTGTTTCGGGGACACCTCACATCCCTATGCCCCTTTTACTTTTCTGGTCTGTGCTGAAGCAGGGAACCCCTAGTGGTGAGTCGCAAAGCGTTTTCAAGGGGAGATATTGCCGGGACATGGGCCTACATGTATCCAGGAATCAGACCTGATTCCTGTGTATATTTTTATGGGAACCAGCAACTTTGGACCCTGACTAGCTAGGCACATTCTGACAACACTTTCTCCGCAACCCCCCCCCCCTTGAAACTCATACCACAGCAATCTCTGTTTGCTGGCACTCCTGGAAAGGTAAAAACACATCAAATACTTTATTGTCGCACAATACATTTTATGCATTACACAGTACTGGGCTCAAGAGCTGACTCTTCTTGAACCCTTATTACGGATCAGGGGTAACCAAATGGGCTTAAACCTTTATTTGAGAGCCTGGTTACCCCCCTACTGTCAGTAATTAATTCAGAACCTGCTTGACTTACCATCCTGATGATAAAATGAAGCAGCATCTGCAGTTTGTCATGCTTTCTTAGACCTAAAACCAGGTAGGGAAAATTGACCCAAACACCTGTCCTAACAAACAAACAACTTGCTTTATATTTACTATAACTTGTTTATAACTGTTGTATCATGGTGGGATATGCAAAAATGTATAACTACACTCCCTTTCTTAAAATGCTGCTTTTGCAGAATAATCTGCAGAACGCAAAATGTGATCTACAAAATTTGGGGAAACATTTAGTGGCCTATTCTATAAGCCTTCATAAAAAAATCGCTGGGCCGGTTACGCCGCCAGTTTTTTGAGCGTTGCTATCACGGTATTCAGAATGCTTTGAATACCTGTGATAATAAAATGCCCCAAACTGGTGGGTAGCCAGCGATGTGATGTTCGCCTCTCTCTGAAGGGCTCACCTGGCGATCTGCAGTGATCTGGCCCAGCTCCATAGAGAGCTGCACAGAGAGAGCCGCCTCTCCCTGCGCATATCTTGCCAGCAATTGCAGGGTTTTTATAAAAAAATGTAAATACTAGTGTACGTGAGCAGGGGGTCTCCAGAGCAGAACCGCGTTGATTTCAGGTCCGGGGACCCCCTGCTTCTCGAGATACAGGCCCCGTTATGGGGGTGCTGGTATCTCCTATGCATTTAAATGTCCCGCGTCACGGGACCATGGGATTTAAATACATAGGAGACACCGGCACCCTAAAAAGAAGAAAATAATGACAGATGAAGATAGAAGATAGACCATAGAAGAAGGAGAAAGAAGATGAAAGAAAGAAGATTTTTGTACCTGAAACTGTTCTTCAAGGATGATGGAGACGGATTGCGGGTGATGACGTCGTGGGTCGAGAGCTTCCTGATACGCCAGGATTCGGAGGGTGATAATAAATATTGAATGTATGTAAATGTCTTTTTTCAGGGTTTTCTATTGTATTTATTTATTTTTATGTTTTTCATTGCCTATTGACTGCTAATGTATTAATCTGTGCCTCTTTAGGGTACAGATAAATACAGTGACAGGCAATGCATTTTTTGCCAAATGCTTGTTTTGTATTGGTATTTTTTCTATTTTTGTTAATTGTTTTGATTAAATTGTTTGGACTTTGGATGGCTTGTTTTTAGTAAATTTGTGGATTGGCTAGTGGTTTTATTTCTTGATTTGTTTTGTTGGTTAGGTGTTTCTTTAATTGTATTCTAGAAAAAACAAATAGGTAGCGCTATATCCCACAGTGAGCTGGCAGCCGGTGATATAACCCTGACCCCTAGTCAGGCTATAGAAGTGGAAAAGAAGTTATATCAGTGTTGAGCGCCACTGATATAACTTCTTTAATTGTATTCTATTATTTTGGTATAATGTTATTTTTTATTCTTTAGCGCTTTTGGTGTTAGAATAATTTTCTTGATGTGTAGTTGAGGCTTTTTAGTTCTATTATTGTTGTGGTGTTTAGGTGCTTGTTTATTTCTTTAATTGTTGTGTATGGTTGTGCTTGATTGTTTTAATAGGTTGGCTATTGACTGCTATAGTGGCTTATCATGCCCATATTATATGGGTATGATGTACCGATGTACCACTGTGCCAATCAATGGGTAGAGGGTGGGTATAGTGGCCCTTGGGTGGGCGGTTAGGCCTCCCGGGTGGGTAGAGGGTGGGTTAACCCCTTAATTACTATAGTGGTTATTAATCGCTAAGGTGATTAAGGGGTTAGGGGCAATTAGATTGTATTTTTTCATGTACTCTTGCTGGCAACGGGACATGGGCCTGGAGTATGCAGATGAGAGCGCCCTTCATGATGGCAGGGGTAAGTAGAAAGTTTTATTTATGCTCGCTGGCTAATGTTTGATTTTAGAATGGGCAAATGCACTATTATCCATATCTGGATAATACTGTAGTAATGTTGCCCATTACTGTACTGCCTGGGCCTAGGGCATCAAACATCAGGGGGGGAGGGTTTTTTTTAGGGGGGGCATGCTGCTGTGTCACAGAGGCCCCGCTCTCTTCCCCACAACAGGTAAACTGATTGCCGAGGGAGAGCGTGAGCCTTTTGTAAAGGTCTGTTACCTCCTCCTGCAGCGTTGCCCTGCTCCTTTTGAAGCGTTGCAGCATCAAATGACACGTGACATCACATGGCATCCCATTGTCCTGTAAACGCATTGCCATGTGACGTCAGGTTGCTGCAAGGGAAGGAGGCCAGGGTGGCAAAAAGATAAGTACCTATGGACGGCAAAATTCTAAAACTGGCCCTGCAAGCCACGTGTGGTTTAGCATAAAGAAATAAAGGACTCAGGCTGCCACCTCAGCAACAGGTATCAGCCTGGGGACTAGACATAAAAAAGGTTACCAAGATCTCCAGAGGTTCAACACCAGCTGCCATTCAAACCTTAGTCTGATTATCTACAACTGCCAGACTCTCTCCAGTGAAGCAAGAACTGGAAGACGAGCTTGAAAAGATTAAGCAGGATATTGTGGCCTTAGTATGAAGATAAGATGAACGCGCATCTTGGAGTTTAAAATCTAGATTGGTAGCTAAAAATGAATGGGATAGAACTAGGAGAAGTTGATAACTATGTATACCATGACTAGCAAGTATCAATGGATGGGAACCTTTCAAATTGAATCAATAGGATAATGAAGATTGGATGGATTTGGAAGAAACAAGGTAATCTTTAAAGGGAACCTTCCAGGGAGGCTCTCTGCCTCCCAGCTTCTTACTTGCTTTAGCAATTTCTCTAATTTGTTGCTGGAGGCCTTCTGGATTTATGCCATAAATAACAATGTTGCCTGCAAATCATAGGTGACTCAAATGTTTCCTGTTGCTTTTGATTCCCTTTTTTTTGCTAGTCAATGTCTTCAACAATTCTTCAAGTGTTGCTGTGAAAAGCTTTGATGACCTGGTTTCTCCATGTCGTACACCCTTGCTAATCCTTATCTTGCTTGTATCTTCATCTAATCTATTTTTTTATGTGGCCTTTATGTTCCTTATAATATCAATATATGTGTAACACCCCTATCCCACCCCCTAAGGGAGATATGATGGTACTTCGGTATTCTGGTGTGATGGTGCTCACCTGTTGACTCACAGATAGTTAAGTGCCCTGCGATGGACGGGAGGGCTCCTGGATACCATATCCATTCAACAGAGTTTATTGTAACCAACATACAATAGAACTGGGGTTAATTGCAACAGGAACATCATTTCAACAGGAACATAACTTTAGCTCTTGCATCCTGTCAGGGCCGCCAACAGAAATCATCGGGCCCTGGACAAATGAAAAGAAGCAGCCCCCCACCCAACCCATAGCTCACCTACCACAAAAACATTTTTTGTATCGCGCAACTTTTACTTAACTGTGTTCTTCTTATTTTAATACGAAAATTTTTTTTCAATGCAATCTGTTTATTTTAATATTTCCAATAAAAGACAAAGATACCCAATGCTACATCCAAGGTTACAAAAGACCTGGGGGGATTCAGTATGGGCCGGGGGGGGGGGTTTAAATATTGACCAAAGGGGTAAAGTACAGTATGGGACTAAAATGAATTACAGTACCTCTCTTCAATCGGTCTGCGGTGGGGGCCTTCGATCGGTCAGCGAGGGGGCTTTCAACCGACCCACGGGGGGCTTCAACTATCCCGGATGGGGGAGCCTTCAACCGGCCCGTGGGGGGGCCTTCAATCAGCCCGCGCTTCAACCGGCCGGGGGAGCCTTCAACCGTCCCGCGCTTTAACCGGCTAGCTGTGGGGGGGACTGACTGACTGCCTGGGTGGGTGATGGACTGCCTGGGTGGGTGATGGACTGCCAGGGTAGGTGGGTGACTGACTGCCTTGACGGACTGCCTGGGTTGACTGACTGCCTTGACTGACTGCCTGGGTGGGTGACTGCCTTTTGCCTGGGTGGGTGGGTGACTTCCTGGGTTGGGTGACTGCCTGGGTAGGTGGGTGGGTGACTGCCTGGGTAGGTGGGTGGGTGACTGCCCCTTGACTGCCTGGATGGGTGACTGACCTGTGTGCTGCTTCCTTGCCTTGCTTCCCCCCTGCCCCCGATCCCCGCGGCTGCTGCACGGCACGGGAAGTAGGCTGGGCACTTAGGAGGTAGGCTGGGGGGGGGGGTGAGACTGGCGGACTAATCCCATCCCCCCTCCCCCCGCCAGCATCTAGTTGTCCCCCCCCCCCCCGGCAGCATCTTGTCCCCGAGAAAAAAAATGATTGTGACGGCGCTTACTTAGTGCATAGTGTCCAAAATGGTGATAGGAAACTTATATAAAACTATAATAAAGTGACTTAAAATATATTTCCGTGAACTTTGATCAATTAGTCAATATATATGGTGACGTTTGAGTCTACAATAAATCCTTTACACCACACAATGTATAGTGCTAATTGAAAAGCTGCTCAGAACCCTTTGAAAGACTGTTCTCTAGTCTGTTGGATCCCAATGTTCTTCAAAAGTTATGGGGAGCGCCAGTGTTCACATCAACAAAGTCATGAAAGAAACAATAGAAACAACATAGTGTAGTACAATTTCAACCAGATTGAATGCTATTTAAGTGAAAAGTATTTTCACTCACACTTTTCTCCTTTTCAATAAAGCAGTACAGAGATACTCCTCTCTCTGAATAGAGCAATGGATCAGGAACTCCACATGTAAAACCCCTTTGTTAATGACTTCTTTCCATCCGTGGTTGGTGTACCCAGGAAAATAATGGAAAATACTAATTGCGCAGTAATCTCAGATTGTATTAAAATAGAACAATAAAAGCATATAGATGTGCAATCACATTTAGTACATAATGGCAATTCGTGGTACGAAATCCTGACTATTCTTTAACATATTCACCGGTACACACGCTGTGAAGCTCACTTCCGCATCTCGACTGTCGTCTACGTCACTTCCGGCTGAGTGAAGTTGAGGGCGGAAGGGCTGTGTAGAGGGATCTCCGGCTGACAGGACTTCGCGTCACGAACATGCACTGGATGAACACTGATTCAACGCGTTTCGTCGGTATGACTTCTTCAGGAATCTCCTTTTTCAGATTGCTCTATTCAGAGAGAGGAGTATCTCTGTACTGCTTTATTGAAAAGGAGAAAAGTGTGAGTGAAAATACTTTTCACTTAAATAGCATTCAATCTGGTTGAAATTGTACTACACTATGTCGTTTCTATTGTTTCTTTCATGACGTTAATGTGAACACTGGCGCTCCCCTGAACTTTTGAAGACATTAGCATCGTTCCCCCCTTCCTGGCAGCATCTAGTTTCCCCCACGGCAGCATCTAGTTTCTCTTTTTTCCCCCCGGCAGCATCTAGTTTCCCCCCCCCGGCAGCATCTAGTTTCCCCCTCCTCCAGCAGCATCTAGTGCCCCCCCAGGCAGCATCTAGTTTGCCCCCCCAGCGGCAGCATCTAGTTCCCCTCCCCCCCGGCAGCATCTAGTTTCCCCCTGGCAGCATCTAGTTTCCCCCCCCGGCAGCATCTAGTTTCACCCCCCCTGGCAGCATCTAGTTTGCCCCCCTCCCCCCCCCCCCCACGGCAGAGGCATCTAGTCGCCCCCTCCCCCAGCAGCATCTAGTTTTCCCCCCGGCAGCATCTAGTTTCGCCCCCGCCCAGGCAGCATCTCGTTATCTCCCCCCCCCCCCCCCCCCGGCAGCATCTATTTTCACCCCCCCCCCCCCCGGGTCCCCCGGTCCCAGCGGCTTCTGCCTCCATCCCATGTTGGGAGTGGGGAGAGCGGGTCCACGTGGATGCTGCTGCTCGGGGTGGTAGGAACAAGGCCAGACACCCTGCACATGCGTGCATAGACATCTGCTCTGCGCATACACATGGAGATCGCCGGCATTTTTTATTTTTTCCTGACACTTTTTAAAAAAAAAACACTGGTACGGTCGTGCATGGGGCCTGGGCGACCGGGCCCCTTGACTCACCGGGCCCAGGACCCTAACCCTGGCAGACCCCCCCTGCATCCTGTACCAGGGGCACCTTCCCTCCCTGCACAGGACATGTCTAGGCTCCCCAGGAGCTTGAGGCCCTGGGCTAGTCTAGGCTTCCCTCACCCCCTTAGGGGCAAGGCTGGAACACCTCCCTCTGGTCCCAAAGCGTGGACTGCAGACACAGCAGGACTAGAGCTCCCCAGAGCGGACAGAACACTAGGACTCCCCAGAAGGGACTTGCAACCAGGGAGATGCCCCCCTCACCTGTTATACCTTGGGAGGGGTTAATCCCTCTGCCCCAGTATCTGGGCAGGCCGAGCTGACATCACGGCATCACACCATAGTCAGTCACCCCCCGGTTACATGTGACTCCAACTGCCAGTATGCCACTGGCCACTTTGTAGCGGGGACAGCATGAGGCACAGAGGCTAGGTCATGTGAGGAGGGTTTAACCCTAGCATTGCCTATTCCTACCAGGGCTTACACTACTTAGGGTATGGAACATTAGTAGCCAGAGGGTACATGGCTACATTTGCTTCTCCAGCATTTTAATTTCTTGATCAATTTAAAAAGGCTGATTTATAGACAGACTCAAAATACCTTTTTATAATCTATTAATCCTAAAATGAGTGGAGGATCATATTCATTACTTCAGGAAATCACTGGTTGACCAACTTAGATGTATTTCATTGTGTTATATTCCCGGCAATATCCTGATTGATCTCTCGGCTGGGACAAATCCAGGGTCCATTGCAGTCAATTAGTTTTTTTAGTAAAAAATCTTGTAAGTGATTGGAAGTTCACTGATTGGTCTTTAGTTCTTGAAGTCTTCTTTAGTTCCTTTTTTATGGCTGAGGTTAATTATGGCCTTGCTCCATTTTTCTGAAATGTTCATGTTCTTCAAGCAGCATGTAAAGAAAGGCTTGTAAGGAAGGGGCGGTATGATTTAAGGCCAAGGGGCCCCTCCCCTAAGGTGCCGCGATGTCAGGCCATGGGGACGGGTTAAGTAAGGGGTACTTAGGGCAAGGGGGATGGATCCTAGCATCCTCTTTCTTCTAGGATCTATTGGAGTGGTCAGATTTTCCTGGTTCCTGATTCCTTTGTAAAGTTGAAGGGAGACAGGGACTTTACTAACGATTTCATAATACACAGAGTGGAAGCAGGTTGGAAGAGGGGGGATAAATTCAAGGATGATAGGGCCCTGATTTTGACAGCTAGGCTGGAATAAATTGTTGGGGCAACACACAAGGTGTGTTTTTCTAATTATGAAGGGCAGCTATTTGGCATAGCTTTTTGCCTGACTTCTTTGAGCCATGTGTTTTAGTGAGATAGTGAGTACCTCAAAGAAAGGCAGGGAGGGGGTGGTTGCAAAGAGAGGATGTGAAGTGGCATGCAGTGTCTGAGGTTTAGAATCAGGAGAGTCTAAAACAACCAGTAAGGAAAAGAAAAATGAGTTCTTCTAGGGGGATTAGAGGGCAGTATGAGCTGTCCTGTAAGGTGGGTGAGGAAGTACGGACAATGTAGGCCCCAGGTTGGTGCTCCTTCCTTTCTAATTCATGAGGATGAGACAGCAGTGTCCTATTTCCAGCTTAGAATGGTTCTGAAGAGATGTGTTGAGCTAGTGGGTTTTGGAGACTTGATTATTAAATTCCATTCATTTAGAATTGGGGTGGCATCTGAAGCAGCTAAATTAGGCCTAGAGCACTTCAATCACACGTGAGGCAGGCTTAGGGTGAGCAAAGGTGAGTAGAACAGAACAACACAAGTACTAATAGTATATTAGACAAGACGATCCATGACTTTAGCATTGCATACTGTATAACATGGATGAACCAGTAATTAGGTAGCTAGGCACACACAATGTCCCCAAATGAGTTCAAGAATGAACTGCCAGCGAGGTTCATTGATAGTGATTAGGCATAGTGCCCTGTGAGAGTAGGAGAAAATGACAATGCGATAGTTATTGAATCATGAAGTAATTAGCAGATTGCTATCTTCAAATATCTCCCAGCATAGAATAGGTGTTTGAAAGACCAATAATAATACTTGTATGAACTAAAGTGAATGCATTGAGTAGGTTAGATAGCCACAATTTCCCCAGATGAGTTCGTAGTTTGAACTACCAGAGGGGTTCATTGGTATTGATCAGAGATAAATATCAGGTAGGGGTAGGAGGAAGATCCACAATCTGGTTAATGTTAGACAGTGTTAATAGCAAAATCTGCATCCAGATATCCCCTGTTAAACCGTAGTTGCACTGATAATGGCCATTAAGATATTTCAGTATCGGGTAGGGTCAGGTATAGAAAGCCCATACGAGCACTCAGAGAGACCGTTCGGTCTAGTGTATGAGCCTAGGATGAAACGAGCAAAATATCACAACTGTGTAACACGCGTTTTGCGTGATGACGCTTCGTTAAGGCCCCCAAAACGTGCCTTGAGGTAGCGTCATCACGTGAATCGCGCGCGTCGGCTACATTTTCATGCACGAGCATGCACGAGCAGGATCTCTACTAAGAACGCACAGATCTGGTTACACTGCTGTTACACTGTTGCAATATCCTGCTCGTGTCAAAATGGTTAAAGACTGCACTTTGAAATCATGTGTTTTTTGTTAGCTAGGATATACTGTAGTAAATGTAATTCTTTTTTACATTGTGTCCACTCCATGGTCATTGTCTATTTTGATTCTTCTTGAAGAATGAATTCGCTGCTGCCAGAATCACTCTACTCTTTCCTTAATCTGTCTCCGCGTCTCCCCTCCTGAAATCCCTCTCCTGGCTTCCGATCAAATCCAGCATCTCACACTCAATTCTCCACACTCAATTTTAAAGCTTTACACTCTTCTGCCCCTCCTTACATCTCAACCCTAATTTCTCGCTATGCACCATCCCGACTCTTCTCAAGGATTTCTTCTTTCTACCCCCTTTGTATCTAAAGCTCTCTCCCACCTTAAACCTTTGTCACTTTCTGTCCCGCACCTCTGGAATGCCCTTCCCCTCAATACCCGACTAGCACCCTCTCTATCCACCTTTAAGACCCACCTTAAGACACATTTGCTTAAAGAAGCATATGAATAGCACTGAAGCAACAGGACAAGAGGAAGCGCTAATTTCTAAACACAAAGGGGGCTAGCAGCTTATGATATAACTCTGACCCCCAAGTCACACAGACAGAAATGGAAAAAAAAAGTTATATCCCTGGCGCTTAGCACTGTGACACACTGTACAAAAGGATATATACGACCAGATGGAAGGTAAATCCACTTGGGTACTCCACGTGCAAAGTATTTCCAGCTTACTCCCACTAGGACCCGGTGGCATGACACGTGATGGGGCAGGGGCAAGGGCAGTGGCCGGGGCAATGGCGCTAGGGGTGGTGACCAGGGGATCAGCAATGTCCTGCAAAGTGTCTCTGAGCTGGGCAATGCCACGACCGGTAGGCATCTTGTGACTTGCTCTCTCCGCCGCACTGCGGGCTCCTCTCTGGCTACCTGGGCCTTGAACTTTTCGAATTCTGCCTCCATTCCCGCTCTCCTCATTGAAGAGAACAAAGCTTCCGGGCCTTTGCGCCAGTCGGACCCGGAAGTGACGTCATCACTGGTGGCCGCCGAGTCTCCATCCGCTCCGTGGTCTCGCACCAGAAGTGCGTCGAGGACCGGAAGGGTCGGTGGACCATCAGGATCGTGGACGGGCAGGTAGGCCGCAAGCCTTTCTCTCTCTTCAGGTTCCGTCTTCGTCTGACGGGAGTAAGGGGGGGTGGTGTCTCCTTACCGCTCCGCTGCCGGCTGATGCTCGTTGGTTCCTCCGGACCCGTCTCGGATCCCATCTCCGCCACACTGGGAGTCGCCATGGCCGTGGGACTTCTACGCGGCTCAGGACGCACCAGCGCTCGCCGTCGGGGGGTCTCCGGACTCGTCTGCTCCATCTCAGAAGTAAGTGGAACTGTCTCTTTCTTACAGCTGGGGTGGTTCGCCGGTAGGCGTATCGCCACCGATGATAGACTGCCTTCATCCGACGAGGAGTGCAACGGATCGTCCGCTTGGGAGTCACCTTGAGTCTTTGCTGCGCCACCAGTGGGTAGTGGCACAAAACGGGCCCGCTCCGGTACCTCCACTGTGGTCGCGCTCTCCGCCGGGACATCTCTTGTTGGCTGGGCCTCGGTCCCTACCTCAAGGGTGACATACGGGACCAGGACAGCCTTCTCCTCCGCCTCCGCCTCCTCGATCAGGGTTGCTGGAGAGGCACCCCGCGGAGTCTTAATCATAGGCCATGGCTCGACAGGCCATAAGTAGAATGTGCCGCACTGGGTGCATCGTGCTGTCATGCTCAGGGCCGGTCTGGGTGTCCTGCAGTGTACGCACAGGCACCGGAGATACTCTCGGCCATCAACCTCCACAACCAGGAAGCCTCATGGAAACTGATAGGTGGTCACACTCAGATCAGCCATCTTTTGCGCGGGGGTTGAGTATTTCAGCTCGCTCTTAGCTCCTTCTCCTTCAACTGTCCAGCAGAAGTGAAATTCCTTGCTCTCACTTCCTGTCTCTCCTTCCGCTGGGGAGGACAGCTCTGATTGGTTCTTTGTGTGTCCCCTCCCTCTGGTGGAAACAAGAGGAGGGGCACTCTCTCGCTCTGCGTGACGTGGCTTCGTTTGTCGGCCAGTCACTGCACAGGTGGGCGTGCTTTCGGCCTTCGCGCCTCTCCGCTCTGTCTGCTGGGGATCTGGGTTTGGCGCCAAACCCCTGCACATCTCTCGCCACATATTTTGCACAGCCTGCTTGCACGCTGCACGTGCGCGATCTAGGCTCGGCGGGAATCGCCATTTTGGATCGGCTGCAACCCGCGTTGCATTGAATGACGCTGCTGTCGCCATTTTAACCTCCATGCCCCGCAGAGCACATGTATCTCTCGTCACCATCTTTAATGAGCCCTCTAAGCCCACGATAGCACTATTCTCAGTGTCTACTGTTCAACACGTTCCTAGACACTCACTAGTCTCTCTGGTGCTCTAACCCACGAATACAACGTATGGCATACCCCAGGCTAGGCAGAACTCTTTCTTAGTACACTGCACTCGCTGACGGTTCATCACAAGCACTCTGTGGTGTGTTTTCTAGGTACTGGCTAGGGTTCTAGGCATCTCCTTAGTACTGGGCGTCTCCTACTTTTGGCCACTCATAGTGCAGACCCTGGGCCATGGTCCCTGGACAAGTTAACAGGCTAACCCCCACAGTTGTCTCACACTATCTGCCTCAAGGGACTAGGACAGCTATAGCCATGTTACCCACATTTATATCAACTTCTTAGGGCACCCAGGGCGTACTGTGCGAGAGTCCATGCTCTCCTGACTACCCCTAGTATGCAAACATGCCCTACTTTCTGTAGCACTTGCTCTGAAGGTGTACCTAACACTTTCAGTTCTGCTTAGCTGAAAACCTGCCCTGTTTCTCACAGCAGCGCCTCCAACTGTAGCCCATGGACCCCGGGCAATCGCAGATCAGCCCCCCTACACTGTACTAGGGTCTGGCTATGTGTCGGAAGTGTGGTGCATACCTGCTGGCAACAGGAGGGCCCGAGTCTCCCGCGATGGTATGGGGGATGACAGGAACAGGTTTCTGGGGTGGATGCTTCGTTCTTTCTTAGTGGTGCAGAGCCTCCATCTCTGGTAAGCCCCAGGAATGCGGGGTGGAATCCTTACAGAGAGTATTCCTACACAGGGATGAGAGATTCCAGTCTCAACATGAATGTCTCTTTAAATAGCAGCAGCAGCTCTTTATTCACATAGCAGCAATATCAGCAACAACAGCATACAGGATCACCAGTCAGGTACAGATTGTATACTCCACCCAGACTGCTCTCCCTCAGGATGGTATCATCCCCTGCCACCACCCCAGGCCAAGTGCACCCAGGGTGGGGCTAGCTCTTCCCTCACCCCCTAATCAGGGTGAGAGGCATTGGTCCACCTCACTGCACTGTAGCTCTAGCAGCCCTACACATAGGCTGCTCCTTCTCCAACTGTACACTAACTAATGCAGCTGCACTGGACCAACCAGTGTCGCACTGCTCTCACTGTAGACTCACTCTCTGAACAGACTCAATATAAGACTAACTCTAAATAGGCAGTGCACTGCTCTTTATGATTTCAGAAGGCCCCTCCCTGTGCCTCTTGCCTTAGACACAGGGTCAGGTGATCTACCCCCACCACTCAGAGCAGTGCTTGAAGTGGGGGAAACCCATGATAACTTCTAGCAGCCTGCCCTTACCAGGGCTTATACCAGGAGGAGGAAAGACATATAGCCCAGGGCTACATAAATATAGCAGCAAATCACTGATTCAAAATAGTAGGAGTCTTATTTGACAACCAATAGCTGTCTGATTGGACTGGAGGTAAAGGTATAAGGGATCCCTACCTGAATATCACCCCCACATGACTGTCAATTGAAGATAAATGCTGTTTAGTAGCCAGTTTGTTGGCTAATGCCCTATTTCAGCGGGGATAGTGGATAATGAGACAACATGATCGTAACTGTAGCCGGGAGTGCTGTTTAGCAGCCAATAGTCCATTTAGCAGTCAACTTTCATCATGGTACTCTTCTTTTTTTTTTTTTTCAATTTTTTTATTGTTTTTCACAAAATACACACATATCATACATTTCGTTATACAAACATTGGAAGAGTACTAACTGTCATGTACAACATAGTAAATATTCACGAATCATTGTTCCTGTTTAAGTTAAATATGTAACTAGTTGTGTTGAGTATTGCCTATTCACATACTCCCCCATTAGGTACATTAAAGTGGAAGCGGCCGCTTCTTTGTGTGCATCTTTTATTGTCAGGGAAGAAAAAAGAAAGGATAGGGGGAGAGAGAGGGGTGAAAGGAGAGGGGGAGGAAAGTAGATTTGGGGAGGGAGAGAAAGGGAGGGGAGGAGGGGGGGGAAGGGGGGGGGGACCAGCCCAATTGGCCCCTTAGTTTTTTCCAATAGCTTTCGTAGTAGTCTGTTACACACCTGGCCATATTTCCCATGTCTTATGGAACTTGTCCATTTTTTGGGTTAGTTTTGCTGTAAGGAGCTCCATTGACTTTATTTCGCGGAGTCTTCGTAGTATTGTCTGTTTGGATGGTGGATTTATTTTTTTCCAGGCAGCTTCCACACAACAGCGAGCTGCCGTGAGTACGTGTATTGTCATTTTGTTTTCTGCCGTCTCTAGCTCGTCAATTGGTTTAGCCAGCACCATGGTCAGCGGGTCCACCTCAACCTCCACCCCCAGGTATTCTCGGATTAATGATTTGATCATGACCCAGAACACCTGAATCTTTGGACAATTCCACCAGATGTGAGCCATATCTCCTCTTTGTCCGCATCCCCTCCAGCACAAATCTGGTGTCCCGGGAAAGATCTGGCTCAACCTACTCGGGGTTAAGTACCATTGAAATAGAATTTTATAAATGTTCTCTTTGGTGGTGGTGCATATTGATGTTTTGGAAGCTGCCTCCCAGATATCCTCCCAGTCTTCCCTATCGATCTCTATGTTCAAATCTTCCGCCCACTTGAGCATATAATTGTGTTGGGAACAACCTGCTGTTCTTGCCAGACCCAGATACACTTCCGAAATCAACCCCTTACAGTAATATCCTTTCCTGCATAGGCGCTCGAAATTTGTTAATGGTTGAAATGTTAATTCTTTGGAAAGAGTTTGCAGGTAATGCCTGATCTGCAGGAAGCCAAATATTGGCAGGTTCACTGTTTGTTTGTTTTTCTCTAGTTCCTGAATCGATAGGATCTTTCCGTTTCCTATAAACTGCTCTGCTACCATTATCTTTAACTTTTTTAATTCACTGAGTCTCTGTGGGAACAAGCCTGGGGGGAACTCCGGGTTGTTAAATATGGGCGTTAGTTGTGAGGGTGAGGCCGTTAGGTTAAACCTATCTTTATTTTTAGTCCATATTCTCCATGTACATTTCATTGCTCCCAGCTTTAATGTTTCTGAGAAGGTCTCCCTACCCCTCTCGGTCCACAGGGTGGCCGGGAGTGAGAGAGGTCTCGCATAGGCAGACTCAATCCCAATCTAACAGCTTGTGGTTGGTTTGTTGTTCCACATTATAACTTGTTTGAGTTGGGCCGCCAAATAATATTTCATGATATCCGGGACTGCCAAGCCTCCGCTTTCCTTTGGTGCTAGCAAGATAGTTCTAGCTACCCTTGGTCTTTTATTTTGCGAAATAAATTGGAAGATTTTGTTTTGCATATTTTTGAGTTCACCTAGTGGGATATCAATAGGGAGAGTCTGGAAGTAATACAGAAGTCTTGGTAGGATGTTCATTTTTACCGTGGCTATTCTTCCTAGCCAAGATATCTGATATCCATTCCAGCTTTGAAGGTCTTTTTTTAGTCTCTCAAATAGGGGTGGGTAATTGTATTGAAATAGTGTTTTGTACTTCCGTGTTATTTGTATTCCTAGGTATTTGATTTTTGTGGAGCTCCACCTATAATTGAAATTTATTTGCAGTAATTTGACCTCGGGGTGGGGTAGGGATATATTTAATGCTTCCGACTTATCCATATTAGTTTTGTATCCCGAGAGTTTGCTGAATTTGTCTAATTGTGAGTGTAAATTCGGGAGTGAGGTCAAGGGGTTGGCCAGAGTCAGGATAATGTCATCAGCAAAGAGGGATATCTTATAGTTTGTCCCCCCAATTTCAATACCATTTATATTTTTATCCTCTCTAATTGTTGCTGCCAAGGGTTCGATAGAGAGGGCAAATAGAAGCGGAGACAAGGGGCATCCTTGTCGAGTACCATTCTTAATGTTTATAGGGTTTGCGTCTCCTCCTGGGAGCTTCACGACGGCCGTGGGACTTTTGTACAGGGCTCTGACCCCTGCCAGATAGTGGCCCTTAAATCCGAATTTGATTAATGTTTGATCTAAAAAGTCCCATCTGATCCTATCGAATGCTTTTTCCGCATCTAGACTCAATAGGATGGCCTTCGTGGATGAGAGATGTACATGGTCGATTATGTTAATGATTTTCCTGGTATTATCTGAGGCCTGCCTGCCGGAAATAAACCCGACTTGATCTATGTGTATTAGGCTTGGTAGTATGGGGGTTAATCTGTTGGCCAAAATTTTACTGAAAAGTTTTAGATCCGAATTAAGGAGGGCTATGGGGCGATAACTACCGCACTGTAGTGGGTCTCTCCCTTCTTTGGTATGACTGCTAGATTGGCCTTAGACATAGATGCTGGGATGGTTGTTCCCTCCAGAAACTCGTTGAACATATCAAGGAGATAGGGAGCTAGAATTAGCTTGAATGTCTTATAATATTGATTGGAGAACCCATCTGGGCCTGGCGTTTTGCTAGGTTTAGTTGGGAGATGGCATTTAAGAGCTCCTCTTGGGAGATTTCTTTGTTTAGTTCTGCAAGATCCCCTTCTGAGAGGCTTGGAAGGTTACATGAATCTAAATATTTAGCTATAGCTTCCTCGTTAGAGGATCTATTTTTTGGGAACTTTAGATTATATAATTTAGAGTAGAAGTCTGAGAATTCGGCTGCTAACTGTTTCTCGCAATATGTTTTGACACCTGTCTTTGTTTGCAAAGCTGATACTTGGGCTTTATTTCTCAGACCTCTTAGCTTGGATGCTAATAACCGGTCGGCCTTATTCCCTTTATCGTAGTATTTTTGCCTGGTCCACCGCAGCGCCCTCTCCACCTCATCGAGTTGTATGTGTTTGAATTCAGATCTGGCTTTATCTAATATTTTGAGTAATTTTTTTGAGGGATTAGTTTTATGTTTTTGTTCCAGTAATTGGACTTTTCCCGCCAATTTGTTGTACAATTTCTGTCGTGCTTTTTTCTTGTATGAGGCTATGGAAATGATATTCCCTCTGATTGTAGCCTTATGGGCCTCCCATAGCATCGCTGATGACTCTACGGAGCCCTTGTTCAGTGTAAAGTATTCTCTGAGTTTTTGTTTAATTTCTATTTCTACATCTAGTTGGTTTAACAGAGAATCATTTAGTTTCCAGTTGTATTGGCTATTTTTATAGAAGGGGAGGGAGAGCGTCAGCGAGACCGGGGCGTGGTCCGACCAGGATATTGATCCTATATCTGACTGGGAGGTTGCCTGGAAGATATCCTTAGTACCCAGAAAATAATCAATCCTTGAGTAGGTCTGGTGCGGGGGGGGAGAAGTAGGAGTAGTCCCTCTTACCCTGGTGTTGAGCTCGCCAGATATCCATTAATGCGAACTCTTTCAGTATGTTACGGAATTCCCTAGCATTTTTCTCCATAGCACGGGGGAGGGGGGTATCTAATGTGCTCATCCTGTCCTGGTCGGGGTCTACAAGCATATTTAGGTCTCCGACCAACAACAGTGTAGTTCTAGGCTGGGGAGCTAGGCTGTCACAAAGTTCTCTCAGGAAGTCAGCTTGGGCCTCGTTTGGGGCGTATATATTGACCATAGTAATATCCACCCCGGACAAGGTGCCTTGGAGGATAAGAAATCTGCCTTCCGGATCTGCAGTTTCTTTTTTTAAAGAAAATTTAACATTTTGTTTGAACAAAATAGCTACCCCTCTCTTTTTGGTTGGGCAGGATGCATTGTAGGTCTGAGGGTAATATCTCTGGAAGGTATTGGGGGGTGTTGTCTTGTTAAAGTGAGTTTCCTGTAAAAACAGGATGTCTCCCTTCATCTTTTTGAGCTCCTGAAGAGCGAGCCGTCTTTTAAGTACTGAGTTTAGTCCTCTGACATTTAGGGATATTAGTTTAAGTGTTGTGTTATGGGCCATTGTTACCTGGATGGTATTTCAGGGCTTCTGTCTGTCCCTCCACTTTCCCAAGGTGGTGGCGTCTCTACAGTCATACCTTGTCTTGACCTCTGAGTAGGCTTTTTGTGGAATCTTGGTTTCTGGAGACCCTGGCCGTCTGCGTATGTGCTCGTCCCTGCTGGGTGTGTGTGGATAGAGAAACAGGGTTGTGTTCATTTTTATGTGCGACTTTTCTTTTGTATAGAGTACCTGGTGCTGATGAGAGTTGGTTCTGCAAGATCGTCCCCTGTGTTCTCTGGGCACGTGAATGGCTGGGGGGGCATGGGGGGATGGGGGAGGAGGGGAAAGAGAGGGGGGTGAGAAAAGAGTGGAAAAAGAAAAGAAAGTGGGCTGTCCAAGAGCCCAGTTTTAGAGACCCTCATCTCTCTAAGGATGAAGGTAGTAGGCCTATTGCCTCTGAGAGACTTCCCTGAGCGCCGCTCTCTGAGAGCCATCAAAAGGCATTGCAACTAATCATATTAAATCACATAAAACTTGTTCAACCATATAACTTCCGAGTCTAACGTTGCGGAACCCTTAACTAATTGCTTTCATAACCTTATGCTTATATGTCATGCTAACCTCGGTTTGGCATAGGGGTAGGGATGTTCCCCAGCTAGGGGAGGGGGGGGCAGAAGTGGAGGGGGGGAGGGATATGACATGGGGGGGGAGGAAGGGAGGGGGGGATAAACTGGGCCGGGGGGGAGCACGTGAGGGTAGGAGGGGAAGGGTGTAGGGGATGGGAAGGGGGGGCGCTGGGGGAGGGGGAGGTCTATACAAGTATCACCCCCATGGGTACCTTTCCTGGAGCCCTTTCTCTTGTTTGCCTCTATGGTAGAAAGCCTAAGACCTCTTTTGGGATCCCCCTTCCAGGGGCTTCTCGTTTCCTCCCCAGGTGAGCCCCCCAACTGTGCCCACCAACATTTGCTTGTATTGTCACTAGATGGCGCTGGTCCGCCGTTTTCCTCTAGATCCCTATGTTTACAGTTCCCATTACTTTGCTTGGGTCAGCTGCAACGTTAAGGGTACAAGGCGCACCCCGGGAGGAACCGAGCTGTTGTGGGTGAACCCCTTGGCGTAGAGGTGGTTCCAGGTAGGTATTTACAATATTTAACTAACACTGGATACATACGAGGGAGTTTTTTCGTATAGCTTCAGTCCCCATATGTCTATCTTTGGGCTTGCCGTCTGCCTCTGTCTATTTTGGCCGGGTCTGACTCCGCAGAGACCGCCGGACCAGCTCCCGATCCTTCACGGCAGAGGGGGGGTGGGGGGTGGGCAGGGAGCGAGGGGAGAGGAAAGGGGGGAGGGGAGAGGAAAGGGGGGAGGGGAGAGAAATGTGGTTCCCCTCTCCCCCAGACAATCATCCCCCCCCTCCCGCACAACCAAAGCCCCCCCCGTCCCACCAAACATCATCACCCCCCGTCTACATCGGGTCTTCTGTCCGCCGCTCCCTGCTCTCGTCCTGAGACTCTTTCTCGCATTCCCGGCAGAGGCCAAGAGCGCCGACACTCCGAAGGAGAGCGACTTCATCTCGCAGCAGGTAAGTGGAGATCCACCAAGGGGGGTAGACAGGGGAGCTGTTTCTCTCTTTTATCCAGGGGGAGGGAGATCTGGGGGTAATGGAGGGCGCAGTCCCGCCGCCTCAGTCAGGCCGGGGCAAGTTCCGAGTCTCGATTCTTATTCTTCCCCCACCTGGTTTCGCTGGGTGGCGATTCTCTGGGAAGTTCGCGGTACCTTCTCAGTTGGTCTTTGGTTCTGAGCGCCGTCAGCTTCTTCATGTGCAGATCCTCCGCTCGCCTGCGGGATGCCCAGAGCCCTCATAAATCTCGGGATTTCTTCCGGGTAGGATAGAGTGTGGTATTTCCCTCCTGATTGCACAACGACTTTGAATGGGAACCCCCAACGATATTTTAAGTTGTTTTCTCTCAGTTTCTACAGGAGGGGTTTTAACTCTCTTCTCCTGTCTACAGTTTTCTTCGAGAGATCACTATAGATTTCGATTCGTGTGTTGCGGAATTGTAAGGCTCCCTTGTCTCTACTGGCTGCTAATAATTTCTCCTTCGTAGAGTAGTAGTGGAATTTAATCAGGACATCTCTGGTCCTCTTGGGGTCAGTAGATTTTGGCCCCGGGGCTCTGTGGGCCCTATCCATCTCCAGTTTATCAGGGGATAAGTCCGGGACTAGGTGGATAAATAAGTCTGTCAGGTAAGTGCGGAGCTGGTCCGTCTCCACGGACTCCGGGACATACCTTATTCTCAGGTTCTGCCTCCGGTCGCGATTTTCTTGATCTTCGGCACTTTCCTTTAATTCCCTTATTTCCCAGTGTAACCGGTTTATTTCGTCCTCTGCGGAGGATTGGGCCTGCTCCAAGGCTTCCACCTTATGGTTCAGAGTGTCCGTCTTAGCAGCCAGGAGGTTCATATCACTCCTTAAGGTGTTGACCGCTTTAGTCAGGTCATCCTGGATTTCTTTCCTCATTCTCGTGAAGAGGTTCTCCAGGTATTCTTTATTAATGTCGATGTTTGCCATTTCTGGCTGTTGTGTTCTACCTGGGTCTTCCCGCGTGCGAGTCAGGCCGCCGTCTTGCGAGTCCTCGCAACTCCCTGCGGGTCGCTGGTTTGGGGTAAAGTAGCTCGCGACTGTTTGCTGGGCTGCTTTTTTGCCCTTGCCGCTCATGCTCTGTATGTTCCCCTGTCTGCTTATGGTCCCCACTTTATTATTTTTATTCCCTTTTATTTAAGGGGGGGGAGGTGTGAGAGTGTTACGGAGCTTCTGGGGTGTTTCTGAAGCTGCTGAGTAGTTGTTTATTTATTTATTTGGCTCAACGCTGTGTTACTGGGGAGGTAGAGGGTTGTGGCACACTGAGGCTCAGGCAGCAGTTGAAAGCTGATGGTTGGGACAAGCAGCTGTATACCCCTTTAAGGGGAGATGGTGCCTCAGTGGAGTGTTCCTTTAAGATGGCCGCTTCCTCCCCTGCCGCCACGTGGTGGGTCTCACAGCTCCTGCAGTCAGGGATACTCTCCCCTGCCGGGATAGCCTGATGGGGGTATGTTTATTTATTTTATTTATTCTGGGGGGTGGGGGCAAGCGGAGACCGGGACCGCAACGGGGAGATGCTGCTGCAGCTCCGGCTTCCCCTCGGGGGCGCAGGAGGGCATCGCGGGCGCACTTCAAGGGCAGCGCTCGCAGGGGGGGAATCCTCAAGCCCCGCAGTTAGAGTAGACTCCACGGGACACTCGGAGCTTAGCCCCGTCGCCTCTCCTACCTCCCACATCGCTCCTCCAGGCGTTTCTTCTGACTCTTTCGCGCGAGTCAGGGAGAGACTTCTACCGGGGGTCGGGGCTCACAGGAGGCCTCCCAGAGCGCCGGCAACCCCTCTCCAAATCGGCGGAGAAGGTACTTCTTGTGCCCAGCTGGTGTTAGGGGTTCAGGACTGTAGGTTTTGGGGGGGGATTTGTTTATTTAATTGCTATGTTTATGGGTTATACGTTGGAGGGGCTCTGGAGCCAATCTCTCAGGCAGCCATTCCTCTTGACGTCACTGGAAGTCTCCATGGTACTCTTTTTGAATTGATACAAAAGTCCCTGATTATAAATAGTAAAGAGCACTGTATGGCAACCAATTGTTGTCTAATTGCCCAGGAGGTAAAGGTTAAGGGAATCCCTGCCAGAACATCAACCTCATATGACGGTTTGTGAAGGATAAATGCTATTTAGCAGCCAAACTTTAGAATAATGCCCTATTAGAGAAGGAGTATAGGATAGCTGCTAGTGTAGGGAAATGCTGTTTAGCAGCCATTAGTGTTTCGTATATCCTAATTGTAGGGTGAGGGTAGCGGAGATCCCTATCCTAAAAACATTGTGTAAACCTCACAGATAAGCAAATTGGAAGTACAGCATAGGATTTGGAGAGAGCACAACAGCAAGCGAGGAGCGTCGGTGTGCTGTCCCAGGGATAGACTGTCACTGACGTGTAACATCAGCGTATATGTTCCCGATGCGTGCATTTTTGTGTCAAGCATGCTTTGTCTACTGCTAAAACGCTAATGCATACCCTTATCCTCTCCCTTTTGGATTATTGTAACATACTGTTAACAGGCCTCCCCTCCTGACAATTTTCTCCTTTGCAAAATTTCCAAAATTCTGCTGCTAGAATAATTTCACTTTTCCCCAAAACATTCTCTGCTCATGTCTTCTTTAAATTCCTCTCCTTGCTTCCCAACAAATTTTGGATATCCTCCTTACCTTTAAGGCTCACCACTCATCTGCTCCTTCTTTCATATTAACTTTGATGTCTCGTTATGCCCCTGCTCGCCTCCTGCACTAACTATCCTCTCCATTCCTTTCACCGCTACTGCTCTCTTGCCTCCAATCTTTTTCCCTTCAATGCTCCTTACCTGGAGAATTCCCTCACACACAAGCACCTTCTCTCCCCACCTTTAAGTCACACCTTAAAACTCATCTCTTAAATTAAGCATTTCAATAGCCAGACTAATGTCTACTGTCCCACAGTTGCTTCTACCAACCATTGTGCCAAGCACTGACATCTACTGCACTTATTTTTGTGTTCACTTCACAGCCACATGGGATTAAATCAGCAATACTACTTTCCACCTTTCCCCCCCTTATTTCTACACACAAAAAACGACTGGGTTTTAAAATGCATGTGTTTCCTAATCCGTTTTCAGATATTTGCTATCAGATTTATAATTCTGTCTGTTATTTCTTAATTACAGATTAAGAAAATAGTGGGCTATGAAGGCACTAATTATGACATAGCTATCTGGAAGAATCCTGCGTATGTCTAATTTACAATCAGCGGTCATACCAAACATCAGGACAATATCGATAACACAAATGAATAACTCTGTTAAAGTATGGAAACCATTTTAGAAGCTGAAGAGGCTTCCATTTATTCCACCGTTTACACGTTTTCATTAACATCGGAGCCAAACAATACGGAAGGATTTCAAACTGGAAGCAATGAACACAATGGACAAATGGAGATTAATAGCACTGTGTTGGAATCCGAAACTAAAATTACAGGTTTGCCATCCCAGAGGGATAATATCATAACAACCCTAGAGTTTGGGATGATGCCAGACAATGTTACAGCTGGTAAACAATTTGATAGTGTAGAAGCATGTAAAGATATGCGATGTCCTTCATCATACAAAGTCAATAGTTTGTCAGTCTCAGAGAATAAATACCCACAAACACTTTCAATATGCAGGATTTCAAACACAAGTTTACGAAGGACCCATAAAACTCGAATTATTAGGCACAAACCTAGTGCAATCACCTTCCCGGATTATCGACTGGATGGAGTTAACCCAGCCTCCAAGATCTGTAATGTTCTGGATAATGAAACCTCAGGGGAAAAGGACAGTGATGGTAATGATGACGAGGATGATAATGACGATGATGTCTTCACAGATCTGCCACATTATGAATACATTTTTAGAGGACTTAAAAGGAGACCTTCACATCCTAGAAAACAAAATGTTAACAAAATCATTGATTATGAAGATATTTGCCGATATTTCAACAATAATCAAAATGACAATGAAGAGACTGAGGATGAAAGTGAAAAAAATAAGTTCATGGTAAGATTTCTTTTTTTTTCCTGTAGAAAAAGTTTTAATTAAAATCAATAGCTGAAGTTGAGTTGTACAAATGCCTTAGGTATGGTTATACTAACCAAATTAAAAAAAAATATATATATTTTCAGGCATTTTTTGCAAATTAGGAAACTGATCCTCTAATTTGCACAATTTCTATCATTTACATTTTTTGACATCTGAAGGATTTAATAAGGTTACTGACAAACACAGTTGCATAATATAACCACTGCAGTACCTTACATCTTGTATTGCCAATTTATTTCAAGCAACAAAGCAAGAAAGAGGTTCATTACTATTTTGTCTTCATTTTTTCTCTGTTGCATATCTCTAAATCCATTCCATTTATGTCTCCTTAGGCCTGGGACATAGTGAGTTTTAAGCTCGCTGAGGCGGGCTGAGCCACGCTGAGCAGATGCACAAAGCCCCTGCATCTGTCATCAGCGCGGCTATAGTTTCTCCCTCCGCATCCGCGCTGATGCGTGCGGAGGCTGAGAAACTTTGCAGAGACAGGCAGGTTTCAAATTTGCCGCTCGTGGAAGCGATGTGAGCGGTCACGTGACCGCTCACATCCAATGGGAGCGAGGGACTAGCCTCGTCTCCCGCTCCGCCTCCTGGCACGCCTCCGCTCCGCCTCCGCCCCACGAGCGCGCTCACTGCCTCGCCTGCAAGGACAGGAAAAAGCTCCATTTTGGAGCAGGCGAGGCAGAGCAGGGGTTTAAATCTCCTGCTTCTCCTAGTAAATCATTATATACCACCCCTCTAACCTATTCCTGGCCAGCAGGGGGTCTACTGCTCTACTCTCCCTGCTGACACGCTTGTGTTGAGCCTCTCCCTGTGTTATGGCAAAAGTCTAACTATTGCAGCCAAGTCAATATTGTTATAGGTGCAAAATGATACCATAAAGAGAACCCTGGAGTCATTGGGTCAAGGGTGGAATGTCTGCTAATCAACGTGTAAACAGCCCATACACAAATGAAATGAACACTCACACACTTAAATTATTAATTTTCTAAAATAAATCATTTTATTGGTGTAATCAATGTACATTGAAAAACGTTACAATAAATATTCAGAATGAAGCTAAATTGGGCGACAGCAATACCGTAAATATTTTATCACCTACAGTAGTTCAGGCTGGCATTAGACCTGTGTTTCCTATGCTTATAATGGCCAATACATTGGCCATTATATACATAGGCCAGATAAGCTAAACCAGCCTGAAATAGGTGATATGAGAATTTTGAACACATTGCCCTTACATATTAACCCCTTAGTAGTCCACAGATCAACTACCCAGTTAAGGTGGGCAACAGGGTTGGGTAGTGCATTTTTAAAATGTATTAACCCCTTTGGTGTCTGCTTTATACCTTGGTAACCACAGGCATCAAACATGTTAATGTTATTTCTATCAGAGGCTATAATAATAGTTATTACAAAAGCCTATGACAGAAATATGATCACGATGCAGGGTCATTAACACATTATTAACGACTGCGTTAATTTCTCCATTGCGATTTTCGCCGCATATCGCACCCGCTGAATTACTACTGCAATTTTTAGGTATACCAACTTAAAATTGCGGTATTATTGCTCGTCATTTATTTGTATTTTTTTTGCAGGTGTGATATTAACTTCACTTTAACGTAGTTTGATGTATCCGGCCCGTAGAGTTAAAAAGGTTTGGGTAACAAAGTTGTTTATAAACTTCCAGTGAAAAAATTGTGCTAACTTGAAAAATATATAAATGTGCAAAATGTATACTGTATGAATAATATGCTAAATAACAAAATAACTAAAAGTGTAAACCACAAAAAATTCCTATTCGGAAATCATATATGAAAATTTATATCCACAGTTCAGCAAAAATTTGTGGGACAAAAAGTATATAAAAAAATATATATAAAAAAAAAATATATATATATATTTATATATATTTAGCCCTTGTACCTCCCCCCCCCTAAGTGAGGTTGGAGTATACTCCGTAACTACCGATACTGCTTCTTTACCTGTTGGCAACCAGGAGGCCTGAACCTCCGCCACTGGGAGCCTGGGGTGTAGATGATGCAACAGCGCCTCCACCCAGAAGGGATCCGCACAGTTCGTGAGATAGCCCCTCCCGGGAATGCACCATAAGTAAACATGCACACCAAGTATATGCAACTGTATTTACTAAGGGTAATAGTTAGTGTCTATAACACTCATGCATAGAATGGGCAGGTCTCCCAATACATCACAATAACATAATACAGAGTACTACCAGCTCTATACATAACATAACATACATTGGGTGCAAGGGGCACCGATATCCCCTTGTACAGGCCCTTGGCCTCTTCGCCCCCAAAAGTAGCCCAACCATACAGTGCCCACAATAATTGGGTGCTAGGCACCAGCGTCCCAGTGTCCTGGCCCGTTCCCACCCCAGATGTGTGGCAGCGCTGCCCACGTGTGTATAGTTGGTGCACTTATAGATACCTGCCCGGGCACATGTCCGCGCCCGGGTGTAAAGTTCTTCAAAAAGGATCTGACGCAGGTACAGGAATCCGCCTCCGCAGTGTCCCACCTCCGTGTGAGGTGTCTCCCTTGTGGAGCGTCTCACCTGCAGAATGTCTCTTACTGTAGAGCCTGTCTGAGTCCAGATGCAGGACGCGATCACCACGTGCAACTGGCACCGGTGATATCACATAATACTGTGGGTACTATAGGAAGCACCCCCCGTGCACTAAAGGGCCTCTCCTGAAGCAGCCAAAGCTAACCACTGTGGCTACACTGTCTCAGCTTAGCTATCCTGCTCAGCTAAGGTGGCAGCATCCCTATCTTGGGTCTGTCCCTAGCTGCAGCAACTCACTGATGACTCTGGGCTATCTGGGGGCCTGGGGGAGGTACTCTGGCCTAGTTCATTGGTCACTGACCCTGCACACCTACCTCCTCCCCTGTCTGCCTCCCATCCCTGAGTGACTTCCTTCCTGCAAGACTGCTAATATCCCTAACTAGATCCTCCCCTAAAAAATCCTCAGCCCTATTGGCTAAGCTAAAGCACCTGACTGCCTGCAGCTATGCCTCCTGGGAACTGTAGTTCCCAAGGAGGCTCTTGCCTATGGAGAGTGCATGAACGCCTCTCTAATGGCCGCCTACCTTTTTCTCTCTGCGCCTGCGCTATCCTAGTGGCCGCCGCGCTACTTTCCTGCACATGCGCAACATCTAGGGGGCCTTCCTGCCTTTCTACATTCCCCTGTGCTCTGTCTGCCACCTCTAAGATGGCCACCCCAACTCCCGGCACTTTTCTGCGCTTGTGTGGCCATTTTGCCACACACAAGATGGCCGCCACACTCGTCCGCGCATGCGCGAGCGTTCACGCACGCGCAGTTCATTCCAACATGGTGCGCAAACCAGTGAAGAGCCGCCAGAGCCTCCTGCTGCCGGCTATCTCGCCGCACCGCCTCCGCTGACCACGCGGCACCTACCCAGAGGAAAGGGGGTTCGCGGGGAAGCATACCATAGCCGGGGACCCGCGCTGGAAAGGGAACCAGGGCTATATATATATATAAAAAGTCAACCCACATAGAAAATAAGAGAATCCTATATGTAGAAAAAAAGTCCTCAAATTATATCAAATTAAATACAGTCACCAGTTCCAGGACACACAATTAGAAAATCCAGGGATTCTTGCAGCTTCTCAGAGGTTGATATGTTTCCCATAAAAGACCTAGAAATATAAAAGAATAATGCATGTTCCCATCACATAAGTTTTTTTTGAATACTTTCAAAATAATTAGAGTAGAGCTTATGCACTCACAATAAAAAAATAACTTTTTGGCTAATCTGGAGACCATATGGACCTGACACAGGATCGTCCAACAGGCAATAACATGCAGAGATGCAGATCGCATATACAGTAGGTCTGTAGCTTTGTCCTGTCTCTGCAGTTGGTTAGGCCCCTTCGATGGAGGGCATTATGCACAGAATACCACGATGTACATCGAAGGGGTGGAACAAGCTGCGGAGACAGGACAAAGCTACAATTTTAAAGTAATTTGTTCTTGTATGCAAAATACTCATAGCCAGGTGGGAAGATGTTTTAAGAGAAATATACAGACTGTGAGAACTCACTGAACTTGAATCACTGAATCATTTAAATACATTTGCACATCATTGGTAGAGGGGATTTGCAAGTAATGATTAAGTGAATTTAAAGATAAAATAATGATCTAATTCTTCACCTAATTATTCTCAATAACCACTTACAAATTACAGTAATTGTATTTTTTTTTTATGTTCCCTAGTACTTCCCATTATTTTATAAGGTTATTAGTAGAAACGTCTGCAAATTGTACATACAGTACTCATCAATCATGTAAGATACAATTTGCAACCGGAGCGATTCTAAGTTTTCATATTTGGGGTGTCAGCTGGGGTGGCAAGTTAAATTGTCTGGGGGGGGCAAGACAAGAAAGACATAGCTGCAGGAAGGATGAAATAATTCCTAAAATTACTTTTTTTTTATCAGCCAGCATTAAAATATATAAAAAATGACCACATCAATTCATAAAGCCAGAATACTACATTAAACAAAAATCCCCAAATCAATTTTTATTAGATTTAAATTAAAAGAGCAACACAGAATACATTACCACAATGTGCACAGAACTGTAACCATTAATATCCCACTGCAAAGATCAGCCTTCAAAGTCTCTTACCAGTTAAAACTGGAAAAATGGCTTTTCAACGGAAATAAACATATTGTTTTCAACTGTATGATAAATCTTATGTAACACTGTTCCCCCCAGTCCCCCAATCTCATATAGGGACCACTACTGGGGATCTACACGTATTACTGTGTGTGTGGTGTGGTACCTGTTAGGCTCACAGGAGTACTGAGTCGTCTGCATAGATGGTAATGAGACCAGGACAGGCTTAGGTGGATCTCTGTGTTCTTCTTACCAGTGGTTCAGCTCCTCCAGCGGTGATGAGACCATGGTATATGGATGTCAGTCCCCATCACTACACCCTTTACCCCTCCTGCCCAGGAACTGACACCAGGCAGAGGTATAGTTGAGCAGGGTTTATTGTTGTGCACAGCGGCAGCAGCTTTTCATAGCAGCAGTATGGTGTCTCCGAAGTCCCAGGACTTCTAGATGGTGCTGCCCCGATATTATGGGGCCTTAAGTTTTGATGGTCTCCGAGGGATTTCTCTGAGCACGGAGAGAGCAAGGCTACTAGAGGACTGGGCAGCTTGCTCCATCCTGATTGGCTGGAGTGGAGAGAGGTGAGAGGGGGGTGTGTGAGCATGTCGCACCTTTTGCCATTGTGTCCAGTATTTTAAGGAGAAGCCACCTGGCAACCTTACTTGACCTGCCACCCTCCATAAAATCATCCTCCATTTGCAAAGAGATTGTGCAATATAAAATATAACAATCTTATGGGGATTAAATGTATTTTAGCCCTTAAAGTAGCAGTTCAAGCTGCCGTTTTTTAATTATGTAGCCCCGGGGTTATTTTTCACTCACTGACCCCCCTCCGCGAGTGCCGAGCGGTTGCGGGTGCCGCCGGAGGCAGCGACGGACCCACCGGCACTTCGCGAGGGTGGGGGCCAGTGCAGGGAGCGCTCGGCGTCCCTGGAGCTCCGGCGGCGCACCGGCTAGCGGGAGCCGCCATGACACGTTGCGCGAGCGTGTGCAGGATCGCGCATGCGCAGATAGAGACAGAGCGTCCCGGCAGCCCTTAGGAAGTCGCGCGAGGGCAGGGACGGCAAGGGAAAGGTTGCGGCGGCCATTAGGCGTTCGTGCATGCGCAGGAGAAGCGCGCACGTAGCCCCAATACAGAGAGAGCCTACCAGGGACTACAACTCCCAGGAGGCATAGGGAGGCAGGCACCAGGTGTCTGATAGTGGCCAATGAGGGCCAAGGATTCCCAGCCAGCCAGAATAAGATACATTTCGCGCTCTGTTAACGGCAGTTGGAGCTGGGAGCAGGAAGGGGAAGGAAGGGTGCAGGGAGCAAGTGGCTCCTGCACCAGGTAAGGATCCCCAAGTCCCAGGCAGGCCCCAATCCCTGTTAGGGTAGTGGGTAGGAACTGAGGAACAGCCCCTAGCTTAGGGACTCTGCCCTTAGGTGTGTGAGGGTGCAGGTTTGTCAGTGTCATGGCTGGTAGTGCTGTGAGCATTGACAAGTAGGCACAGTGTGAGCAGCGTGTGCTGTGTGTTGTTGCTGCAGGTTGCCTGTGTGTATGCAGTGTGTTTGCTGCAGGCGTTAGGCTGAGTTAACCAGAGGGGACCCGGGTGGGCACGGGAAAGGTTGTGTGGGTGCAGGGGGTCAGTGACCCACCTGCATAGGATAGGCTACCCCGTAGGCCCTAGGAGTTTCCCTAAAGCCATCTAAGGTTGCTGTGCTGTAGGGACGGCCTATAGTGCAGCGAATGTCACGGTAGTTCACGGAGTCAGATAGGGACTCCGTTGCAGTTGCATACCCGTGCAGAAGGTTGGGCGCTGCCCTTCGTTGCGGCGGCAGAGGCCATCTTGTTGGGGTCTTCACGGACGGTGGATCCTGGATGTCGGGCCGGAACTCGACGGATCCTTTGTGAAGCGGTTGCAGATCCGAGCACTGGAGTGCTCGGCAGGTACTATATCCTCAAGTGCATCAACACCGGTCATCAGGCGCTGATCCCGCCTTAGGCTAAACTCTTTGTAGGAACACTGAGCGAGTGGTTACAAGACTGAGCCTATACCATATAGTACCATCACATTATTATATGGACACGGTGTGTGGGGCATGCGGTGAGGGGACGGAGACGTTGCCCTGATGAGGGGGCAGCCGCTAAAGTTATACCGTTAGAGTATAAGTATATGTATGTGTTATTGCTACGTTGCATTATCATTAGTAAAAACCAGTTACAATCATAAGCTGTTGTATGTTTCTTGCCCAGGGGAATCTCACATCACGGGGATCCTGGGTAAGTGGAGGCGCTGCGCTAAGGAAATGTGTAAGTGTTACCACAGGCTCCCAGCTAGCGGAGGCTCAGATCTCCTGGAGCCGCAGGTGTTATACAGTGGCCAGTAGTTCCTTTGGGAGGGTTCAGAAAAAGGGCTACAATTAATTAATTTATTTTCCCTTTAATACGTGCATCAATACAATTCACACAATGATCAGTAATTAGATAAGTTGCTAATCGATCTGTTCTCCTGTGATCGATCAACGAAGATTTGGTTGGGGGGTTCACTAAGTGCAGCAGAAGAGGACCAAAGATGTAAAGTTCTGTGGGGAAGATCATGTGACCAGGCAGTCACTAGATACAATTTGTACACTGCTAGAGAGAGGGCAGGGCTCAAAATGGGCTGTGCTAGAGCCTATTTCAGAAGAGAAAGGGGATGAGACTTTGTAAATGGTTGCTATAGAAACAAAAAATGCTCGTTACATTATAATACATTCAAAATTACATCTAGAGTTCTTTTTTCTTTTTTTTTTAAATGCTACGCGTATTTTTTCATAGTACAGAATTGATTTATTAAAAAAAAAAAACACACATACATGTAGGATATTGCTTGGACTGCAGCTTTAACCAGTGTTTGAAGTTGCTCGATAAAGTAGTGAGATTGGGCCTGATTTAAAGATATTCTGCAACCTTAAATTTGAGGAAAAAACTTGTTGGATTTGATTTAAGTAAAGAAATGTAGAAATGTATACATGTAAATATATTAGCAGTGCGATGAGTTTGTAAATATAAAAGAAATGGCGAACTTCAAAAATTATAAATAAACAAAACAGAAAAGAATGGGCAACCCTGCACATTTCAAATTATATTAGGCTAAAATTAAAAAGTTTATCTTATCATATGTCTAGTACATAGACCATAGGCAGGTACCACAAGGATCAGTACTTGGATCAGTGCTCCTAAATGTTTCTATTTAGTTTTATTATAGGTAAACAGAAAGGTACTCAATGGGGCCTATGCAGAGAGCAGCGAATTTTAAAATTGGCGAATTTATTAAAAAGTAGCTTTTTTGGAGAGTTTTAATCTCCATATGCAGAAAAGTGCGAATTCTGCTATGTTTAACATGGATGCGTGTGGCGAGTTTAAATTGGCGAGATGCGCGCTTCAGAAATGTGTTAAAACAAATTCGCGCCTTTTTTTTTCCCTTTGCAATGGCCGCGAGCGGCAGTTTTTTTTGGCGAGGCAAAACGGAGACAATCGCGCCATTTTATTGGCGCGAACAGCCGCTAGATGCCGTTCGCGCCTCTCTGCATACGGATATTTTTAAAACTGGCGAGATTGAGGTTCTCGCCAGCCGCGAGGCGAGTTTTACAAATAGAAAAGAAAAATTGGCGCGTTTTTCGGAACTCGCCATTTTCTGCTGCTTTCTGCGCGATTTTCTCCAAAAAATGGCGAATTTCAAAATAGCGCTGCTCTCTGCATAGGCCCCTATGGGGCCTATGCAGAGAGCAGCGAATTTTAAAAATGGCGAATTTAGTAAAAAGTACCTTTTTTGGAGAGTTTTATTCTCCATATGCAGAAAAGTGCGAATTCTGCTATGTTTAACATGGATGCGTGTGGCGAGTTTAAATTGGCGAGATGCGCGCTTCAGAAACGTGTAAAAACAAATTCGCGCCTTTTTTTTCCCATTGCAATGGCCGCGAGCGGCAGCTTCTTGCCAATTTTTTCTGGCGAGGCAAAAAGGAGACAATCGCGCCATTTTATTGGCGCGAACAGCCGCTAGATGCCGTTCGCGGCTCTCTGCATTAGGATATTTTTAAAACTGGCGAGATTGAGGTTCTCGCCAGCCGCGAGGCGAGTTTTACAAATAGAAAAGAAAAATTGGCGCGTTTTTCGGAACTCGCCATTTTTTGCTGTTTTCTGCGCGATTTTCTCCAAAAAATGGCGAATTTCGAAAATTCGCTGCTCTCTGCATAGGCCCCTATGTCTTTTTGCAGATGAAACAAAGATATGGCAACACAAAATACAATATACTATAGATAAAATACAAGAATAACCAACTTCAAATCAATGCTAAAAATGTTCAGAATACACAATCAATGGAATACTTTTGTCTACCAATAAAACTGCAAGGGATCCAGGTTTTCCTATATTTGCTGGTCAAATAATATAACAAACAAATGTAGCAGAAGAAATCAACAGAGGAAAGAATGAGGTGATAACCCAACGTTGTAAATCATTAGTAATATTTTATCTACAGTACAATTGTGCGCTGCTGACCTTGTCTTCAGAAGGGCACAGACAAAATAGCGGTGGTGCAAAAAAAGAGCAATTGAATAGAGCCTAGTAGTCACTATAACACCACAGATCCACAGATATGTTAGTCCACAATTTGAGAATTGGATAATGCATCCAACTCAAGAGCTCCTATCAGCGCAAACATTCAACGACCCTGATTTAACCTGACACTGTTTGTTAAATCAGTTGTACTAACTGTTCCTGGGTAAAGACAGGTCACTGTTGTACATCACGGTGTGTCCAGGAACCTGAGTGCCTGCATTCCGGCAGCTGTAATATATCATACGTGAAGCCCTGTAGCACTGCCACATTCTCCTGGTGGATCCTGTTACTTGGGATCTTTCCTGAATGCCCTTTTTCACTGCTATTTAGCCTCTGGAAATGAAGGTAAATACCTGCCTTAGGCCGCGACTATAGTGCGCGCGAACAAAATACAGCAGCTCTATCGGGCAGGCAATAGTGCGCACGAGGAAGAGCGACCGCACGGCAGAATTTTGAAAAGACAAACTATTTTGTTTTTCGCGTGACAGCCGTTCAGCCAATGAGGGCGAACGAGCCTGGTGACGTCACAGTTACGCCTCCCCATCAGAGTTCCCGGATCGCTCAGGCGACGGGTGCACGCGGCTCCATGTGCTTCTTCTCGCATGCGCGCATGCACTATGAACAAAGCCTTGCAGGATCTTGCAGCTGCTAAGAGATTGCCTGTTTGTTGATGATCCTGTTACTGCAATTAGATGATAACAAAATATAACAAAACTTTCCTTTCCAGAAAGACTGACCAAGCAACATACTATGTGTGTTTTTTTTTATAGATCAGTTCTGTACTATGAGAAAATACATGTAGCATTTAAAAAAACAAAAACAAACTATGAATGCCATTTTTTAATGTCCCATTTCTCTTCTGAAACAGGCCCTAGCACAGGGGTGTGCAAATTGGGGGGATTTTGTTGGGGGCGCGGCGGTTCCCTGAGGCATTAAGTTAAATGCCCGGGGTCTGCGCGAGGACTCTGCAACCTCAACTTACCGGGGTTCTGTGATCTTCTGGACGTGTCGCCATGGCAACACAGCATCAAATGATGCTGGGTCATGTGATGTACGCGTCGTCATGGTAATGCTAGTCAAATGACACTGCAGGGCTTTGTTTGCACTTTTTGTACACCTTTTTGCATGATATTAGGTATTAGGTGATGTGTACCCTATTCAGTCATTACTCCATGGTGCTTTTTTTCATGTATATATCTCTTTTTTATGTGTGTTAGTGATTTATTGTCACCTTGTGTTTCCGTGTAATTGTTTGTTACCTTTCATGACTGTGACAGTAGTTTTTTTTACCTTAAATGTGGTTTTCTACTGATATATAAAATTGAATTTCTTTTTCTTGCCATTGTATATAAGCAAATAGTCCCTCTCTCTCTCACTGTCTCTCTCTCTGTCCCTCTATTTTGCACATGTATCAAGTGTCGGTACAGGAGTTAACACCGGAACAGATGCGATAACCCGTAATGGCACTTGATGCACGTGCCCCTTTGTATTCTTCTCTCTCTCTCTCTTTCTTCCTCTCCAGCTAAGGCCTTATTTTAGCGTCTAGATAAAAATGGTTCTAAAAATGTTGTTGATAATTACACATTCTTGTCAAAACTGGCAGAGTTTTGCAAAAATGTTTTCTCGTTTTTAAATAGTGCATCAATTTTTCAAAATGTAACAAAAAATTTTGGGGAAAATCATGAAGCACTTTTGAAGACACTTGCACATCTCCAAAACTGACTTGTGGACAAAACCCAGTCAAACACATTTTAGACATACAAGCAGCTTCAGTTGGGATTTTCCCGTCTGGGACAGTGCTGCTAATTTGAGACAGTTGCTAAAACTAATACATCAATTGAGAAGGTGACACTGCTGACAGGGGAGAATATGAACAAATTCTCTGTAAATGCTGCCGCCTGTGATGACTAAGCAGTCTGCAAAAGAAAAGAAGCAATAGTGATTAGAAAGATAAGAAGGAATTGAGAAACCAAGGACTTATTTTTCAAAATATCGCCAGATTTGAGATGTGTGTGACAGGAGGCGGTCTGATGAGAGATGTGTTCCACAGTTTGTTGCTGCAGGGGGATATTATTCTTGTATAATACATCTCCTTACAGTTCATTTAGTATATATGTCTTATTAGTAGCACATTTTGGACTAAATTATAGTCCTTTAATGACAAGAAAATATTTATATTGTAAAAAAGCTGTTCAAAGTCCTCTGTGCACAAAATCACAAAAGCCAGTGAACCACGTCTACGCCTACAGTTTGTTTCAGCAGAAATGTAGAAACGTTTGCAGGTTACTGTATGAACAAGTATATGTGTAACCAGGGCCGCCAACAGAAATCGTGGGGCCCGGGACAAACGTTTTAAGCAGGCCCCCCCCCCCCGTGTCGGCGGTATCGCCCGCCGCCCCCCACCCCCCATTTCACACCTCACGAGCCCCCTCTCTTTCTCCCCCCTTCCCATGTATTTCTCTCCCTTCTGTCTCACCCCATCTCACTCTCCCGCCTCGCATGTATTTCTCTCCTCTGCTTCTCACTAAGGCTGCGGCCCCACTGGCGCTGAGCGCGCTCATGCTTGGAAAGCGACGGGTGTCCTGGCATTTACACAAGCGTGCGCGGGGGGCATTGCGGGTAGTTGAGCGCGATAGAAAGTTAGTCTTTTTTGTTTACATAAGGGCCGAGCGCGGGTGAGCGTATGTGCCCACGCACGAGCACCGCGTGAGCGGGGACTTACATATTGTATTGTATTGTATGTCTTTATTTATATAGTGCCATTAATGTACATAGCGCTTCACAGTAGTAATACATGTGGTAATCGAATAAATAACAGATAATATAAATAACAGATCATGGGAATAAGTGCTTTAGACAAACATAACATTAAGGAAGAGGAGTCCCTGCCCCGAGGAGCTTACAATCTAATTAGTAGGTAGGGAGAACGTACAGAGACAGTAGGAGGGAGTTCTGGTAAGTGCGTCTGCAGGGGGCCAAGCTTTATGTATCATGTGTTCAGAATGTTCACAGTGCTATTCATATGCTTCTTTAAGCAAGTGTGTCTTAAGGTCGGTCTTAAAGGTGGATAGAGAGGGTGCTAGTCGGGTACTGAGGGGAAGGGCATTCCAGAGGTGTGGGGCAGTCAGTGTAAAAGGTTTAAGGCAGGAGGGCTTTAGATAAAAAGGGGGTAGAAAGAAGACATCCTTGAGCAGAACGCAAGAGTCGGGGTGGTGCATAGCGAGAAATTAGGGCTGAGATGTAAGGAGGGGCAGAAGAGTGTAAAGCTTTAAAAGTGAGGAGAAGAATGGAGTGTGAGATGCGGGATTTGATTGGAAGCCAGGAGAGGGATTTCAGGAGGAGAGATGCTGAGACAGATCTAGTAAAGAGTAGAGTGATTCTGGCAGCAGCATTTAGGATAGATTGTAGGGGAGACAGGTGAGAGGCAGGAAGGCCGGACAGCAGGAGGTTACAGTAATCAAGACGGGAGAGAATGAGGGCCTGAGTCAGAGTTTTAGCAGTCGAGCAACAGAGGAAAGGGCGTATCTTTGTTATATTGCGGAGGAAAAAGCGACAAGTTTTAGAAATGTTTTGAATGTGAGGGGCGAATGTGAGAGAGGAGTCGAGTGTGACCCCTAGACAGCGTGTTTGGGCTACTGGGTGGATGATCGTAGTTCCAACAGTAATGTGGAAGGAGGTAGTAGGGCCAGGTTTGGGAGGAAGTATGAGGAGCTCTGTTTTAGCCATGTTGAGTTTGAGGCGACGGAGGGCCATCCAGGATGATATAGCAGAGAGACATTCAGAAACTTTGGTCTGTATAGCAGGTGTAAGGTCAGGTGTTGAAAAGTATATTTGTGTGTCGTCAGCATAGAGGTGATATTTAAACCCAAAATATGTTATTAGGTCACCTAGAGAGAGTGTGTACAGAGAAAAGAGAAGAGGTCCCAGGACAGAGCCCTGGGGTACCCCCACAGAGAGATCAATAGAGGAGGAGGAGGTGTTAGCAGAAGAGACACTGAAAGTACGATGGGAGAGGTAGGATGAGATCCAGGATAGAGCTTTGTTCCGAATATCAAGAGTATGGAGAATGTGAAGGAGAAGAGGGTGGTCCACGGTGTCAAATGCTGCAGAGAGGTCGAGTAATATGAGCAGAGTGTAATGACCTCTGTCTTTGGCAGCATGGAGGTCGTCAGTTATTTTAGTGAGGGCTGTTTCCGTGGAGTGAGCAGTACGGAAGCCAGATTGTAGAGGGTCTAGGAGAGAATAGGTGTTGAGAAAATGGAGCAAGCGAGAGAATACAAGATGTTGAAGGAGTTTAGAGGCAAAAGGCAGGAGGAAGACAGGTCGATAGTTAGAAAGACAGGTAGGGTCAAGCTTGCTGTTTTTGAGTAATGGTATGACTGTTGCATGTTTGAAGGAGGATGGAAAGGTTCCAGAGCAGAGGGAGGAGTTAAAAATGTGTGTGAGCGTAGGGATTATAGTAGGAGCAAGAGGTTTTAGGAGATGGGAAGGAATGGGGTCAAGAGGGCAAGTGGTAGAGGGAGAAGGGGCGATCAACAGCGACACATCCTCCTCTGAGACAGTGGAAAAAGAGTCAAGGAAGGCAGGAGGAGAGTTAGGAAGAGGTGTAGGATGGGAAGAAGAAACAGAGGGGATGTTCTGATGTATGGATTCCACCCTTTCCTTAAAATAGTCAGCAAAGTCCTGAGCGGAGATGGAGGAAGGAGAGGCAGCTGAGGGTGGTTTGAGTAGAGTATCAAAGACAGAGAACAGTCGGCGTGGGTTAGACTTGTGCATGTTGATTAGTGCAGAAAAGTAGGCTTGTTTAGCTTGCGAGAGGGCAGAGTTGAACCAGGATAGCATAAATTTGTAGTGAAGGAAGTCTGCGAGAGTGTGAGACTTCCTCCAGAGGCGTTCAGAGGAACGAGTGGAGGAACGCAGCATGCATGTGTGGGAATTTAGCCAGGGTCTAGGGTTAGAAGGGCGAGTGCGGCAGAGAGAAATTTCCAGCCTCCCCATCCCGTGTGCGCCAGTAGCTGCAGCCCCCTCCCTATGTGTGACATCATCAGCTTCCCCCTCACACTCCGCATTCATTTTTCTTGGAACCTTTCCCGTTCCCATATATACAGAAGGCAATTCTATTTGCATCGGTTGGTTTTAAAAAGTAGCATTTTTGTGTAGTCCATATTGGAAAATGGCTTTCCTTTAAAATGTGGCAGATGTTGCATTATGAAAAACATGTAGAAACGAAGCTTTGCTATCCATGCTAAACCCATTCAGTGCCCAGATATGGCCTGAACTACACAAACGCTATGTCTCTTTCTCGCTCATGTCCCCTGCACCTGGCTTTGTTATCTTCAAATCTGTTAGGTAAATTTAAAAAATAATAATAATAACTTACTCCAGCCACACTATTCGCTTGATTCAATATGAAATGAAAGTCTCATTAGATGGTGACATATGTTTCATCGCATTAGCATTGATAATGTATAATTACAGATAAGCTAAAAATAATTTTCTTTCTTGCAACATCCTGTTGCCATCTCCAATATTTCCTTCTGAAATGAAAATGGCGTTAAGACTTCGTTGGTTGATGTTCGAGTGCGGTTGGATGTTCTTTCTTTTGAAGTAAGCCATGTTTTATCAATGGATTATGGATTAATAACCTAAAACATATTTCAGGCATCCCTGATAAAAGTGTTATGCTTATTTAAATGATAGTCTATGCATATGTAGCCCTGTGTGGTTTGGGCTATATGTCTGCCTTCCTCCTGGCAGTAATACCTGCGTAAGGGCAGGTTTGCCAGGAGCAATCATGGGTTTTCCCCACTTCATGCAGTGCCGTGAGTCAGTGAAGGCAGTGTCATCAGGCACTGTGTCCAATTAGAGACACTGGGGTGGTGTCTACTGGAGCTGGCTTAAGGTACTGTAATTTCCTATTTAGTCAGTCTGTCCCTACTGTGAGAGGGGCAAGGTTACCCAGACCAAGCTGCCAGGGCTCTGGCAGGCTTGAGGCCTCCCTATGGGGAGTGAGGATATACCCATACCTCCTATCCTACCAGAGGATTGGGGAAGAGCTGGAACCCCTCTTGGTGCCCTTGGCTGAGAGTTGGGTTCAGGGACATCCTAAGGGAGACAGCCTGCTGTGTGATCTGTGCTGCTGAATAGAGGAAGATCAAATAAAGAGCCACTGAATTTTACCTATACCTCCTGCCTGAGATTGAAGTATATTGGGAGGAGGGGAGCAAGTTCTTTTGCAGATAGTTCACCCCATACAGCTGGGGGCTGCACGAGATGGAGGCGCTGCACCAGTAAGTGAGATTGGGGCACAACCCCAGAAGCCTATCCTGTTCATCCCCTATACCATCATGCAGGAGACTCAGGGCCCCCTGTTGCCAGCAGGTATGCACCACCCTAAGTCATGTAGCCGGAGAAGTATATTCCCTAGGAGTCCCTATGTGAGATTGGGGGGAAAAAGGGTTACAGACAGGGCCGCCAAGAGGGGAGGACAAAGGATACTGGCGTCCCGGGCCCCGTGAGTCAGGGGGGCCCGGCCGCCCGGGACCCCTGCGCGGTCGGGCGCCAGTTAAACTAAACTTTAAAAAAAAAAAAAAAATGTGCCGGGTCTCCCTATTGGCAGCACCGGATGTCAGCTGCTGGGTAAGATTCCGGCATGCCGGCATGAGAGGGAGGCCCGGCACATGTGTGAGCAGCCTCGTGGGACAGGTGCCGCCCCCCCTTGCAGCACCGGGCCACCCTCTGTGCATCGCCCCCCCTGCAGCATCGCCACCACCACGGGACACCCCCTGCGCATCGCCCCCTGCAGCACTGGGCCACCCCCAGCAGGCTGCAGCATCGCCCCCCCTACCTGCAGGACCGTGCCACCCCCTTCAACATCGCCACCCCCTGCAACATCGCCACCCCCTGCAACATGCCCCCTCCTCTGCTACATGGCCACCCCCTGCAGCAGCGGCAGGCTCCAGCCTCATGCAGCCGGCTCCTCACTCCCTCACCCCACTCCACCCCTACCGGCATCACCCTTCTCCCCCCACCCCTACCGGCATCTACTGGACCCGGCCTGATCATCCACAAGGTAAGTCTTTTTTTTAATATGTATTGGGGGGGCTTGGGGGAAGTTTTATATGTATTGGAGGATTTTTTATATGTATTGGGGGAATTTGTATATGTATTGGGGGACTTGGGGGAATTTTTATATGTATTGGGGGGCTTGGGGAGTTTTTTTTTAAATCTATTTGATGTGTGTTTGTGTGTGTATATATACTGTGTATATATGTATGTGTATATATACTGTGTGTATGTGTATATATACTGTGTGTAGGGGTATATATACTGTGTATGTGTTAATATATTGTGTGTGTATATACTGTGTGTGTGTATATGTGTATATATACTGTGTGTGTATATGTGTATATATACTGTGTGTGTGTATATGTGTATATATACTGTGTGTATGTGTATGTAAGGTCAGACCCCTACTCAATCTCATATGGGCCCCTATGTGCGGAATCTGCCCCCAGTTATATGTCATGTTGTGTGGTGCACCTGCTGGCTGACAGGACTCCTGAGTCTCCTGCTTGATGGTATTGGGGATTTCACCAGGACTGGCTCGTGAGGTAGTGCTGAGTTCGTACTTACAGTTGGTACAGCGCCTCCATCTCTTCCAGATCCCCATGACAGCAGGGAGGAGTCTCTGGAAGAGAACCCCTGGGTGCAGCTTCTCCCTGATTAACTCCAGTCTCAGGCAAGAAGGTTCTTTGAATCAAGGGCATCTTTATTAACATCCTCCATGGCAGACTGCCCATCATAGCGGCCGGTACTTAGCCGCACATCAGCATAGTTGCCCACCTCAATGAAGTTCCCTCCTGACTCTGTAATAGAGACAGGGATATCTCTGCCACCTCTCCCCTAAGGGAGGGCCACCATCTGTGCCAGAGCCCTGGCACAGTGTGGGGTCAGCTTGTCACTCTGCAACTACTTGAGAGACTTGATCTGGAACTTTAGTCTCACAGAACTGACACTTGCACTAGACACTTGATTAGCACTGAACTGAACCACTAACTTTAGGAAGTGATGCGTATTATATAGCTCCAGAAGACCCACCCCTGTGTCACTGTCAGTGGACACAGAGCATTCTGTCACTTCCTTTGCTACATATTACACCTCACAGGGGTTTGACCTCTTAACAGGGATTACTGCACAGAAGGAGAGAGGCATGTAACCCCAAAATTACACAGGGCTACATGTATATATGTGTATATATACTGTGTGTGTATATGTGTCTATATACTGTATATGTGTATATATACTGTGTGTGTGTGTGTGTGTATGTGTGTATATGTGTATATATACTTTGTGTGTATATGTGTATATATACAGTATGTGTATGTGTATATATACTGTGTGTATATGTGTGTATATATACTGTGTGTGTATATGTGTGTATATATACTGTGTGTGTATATATACTGTGTGTATATGTGTATGTATATATACTGTGTGTATATGTGTGTATATATACTGTGTGTATATGTGTGTGTAACGGGTATTCCCTGTGAATGCAGACGCTACTACCTGCTGTGTAACCTGTGTGGCTCTCAGGAGCCTAAGCCTCTGCTTGGGGAGCCTGGGGTACATACATATAATACGATCTCGTGGTGCAACGCCTCCACTTGGGAGGGATCTCAACGGAGTGGGAGGAGGCTGGCTTTACTGCATAGCATGTACTTATTCATAAATCAACAGGTGTCCCTCTCTAGAGGAGACACTGACTACTGCGTCTCGCAGGACGCTCCCACCTACACTGGGTGATCCCACCCCGTGTCCAATAACCCCACACAATATGTCCCGCACCCTTAAAGGAAGAAGATATGTGTGACTGCGCAGCCACTAGTCCCGTAATAATAATATTATATGTAGGATCGTTGGTGCAATTGTTGATGGTTACCTGCCGAGCACTCCAGTGCCCGGGCCTGCCAAGGAGCTTCACAAAGGATCCAAAGGCTGACGAATCCAGGAACTACCGTCCGGGGCGATCCCACCCGGATGGCTACTGCAGCGGTAGCGGGGGTCTGAGCCCAAACCTCTGGATGGACGTGCAGCGTCCGCTGTGTCCCTAACTGACACTGTGTAGTAAGGGGCAGGGTCCCTAACCTGGGGCCTGTCCCTACAACACTCAACTACTGGTGACTCAGGGCTATCTGGGGCCTAGGGGGCTGCTGGCCTAGTGCAGGGAGTCACTGACTCCTGCACCCTACTTCCTTCCCCTATCTGCTCCTGGCGCAGACTGACGTGCTCCTAAACCCCGCAAAATGTATCTATCCCTGAGCAGGGAGATACTACAGCCCTATTGGCTACCTGGCGTCACCTGACTCTGCCCCTGTGCACCCTGGGGGCTGTATCTCTTAGGAGCTATTCTCCCCTATGGCAGCCTCGCGCGCACTTGTTCTGCGCCAACCTCCGCAGTGGCCACCAGCTGCCCAGACCCATTGCGCATGCGCAACTACATCAACAATGGCGGCGCCCCTCGCGGGAGCCGCTGGGGACCTTCCGAGCACCGGAGTGCTCCCTGCTCGGCCCCCACCCTCCAGGGACGCCAGCGGGGCTGCCGGAGCCAAGCGGAGCCATCAACGGAGGTAACGGGGGTTGCGGAGCAAATGGGGGAACCTGGTTACATGTATATACATACTGTGTGTGTGTATATATAATGTGTGTATATATACTGTGTGTATATGTGTGTATTGTGACATAGTCCAAAGATGTTAGGCAGCTTTCTGCCCCATTTTAGATCAGAAAGTGCAGGAATAGTTAAAAATGATCCATTCCACAGCTTCCCATTAACTCAGGCAGCTGGATGGAAAATCCAGACCACAGATTACAATGGCTCTAGTTCTCCCTCACCTGCTCTTCTAATCACATGCACAGGTATTTAGAGCAGAGAGGTTTTGCATTTCACTCTCTCTCCTTAGAGCCTGGAGGCTGGGGGTATCGCTGCTCCCCGGAATCCAGTTCGGGGTGGATGGCCCCTCCAAGTATCACAGTACCAGAGGATTTGCCTGGACACTTGGGACCGAGTTCCCACCACGAACAGATAAGACAAAACAAAAGTTTATTGCTGTTGCTAAAAGACTGTGCTGTATCTAGTGACCCTAAATAAGAGAGCATTGTTTTAAGCTGGGGAACCAGGTTAGTTGGCCAGCAGCTTTTAGAGAGACTGATTCTGATGTGTAGTTACAGTAGATCCCTGAAAGGGATAGGATTTTGTTTATAGGATTTTGGTTTTATTTCTTAAAAATAACAGTGTGGGAAATACTGTAACACTGAAATGAGTGAACTGCTGAATGAAAGTATCTGAGTACCTCTAATCTACACTTGTTAAAGCTGCAGTACCTTACTTGGATGAAAATAAAGCAGGCAGAAGCCTGAGTTAAGCAGCATAATACTTTGCATGATCCTGTTTTTTGTATAAATAACCCTAGAAGACTGTGTCGGGAAGAACCCAGACAGATGTCAGCGCTACAAAAGAGAGGCGTTTGTCACAGTATATATACTGTGTGTATATGTGTATGTATATGTGTGTATATATACTGTATGTGTATGTGTGTATATATACTGTGTGTGTATGTGTGTGTAGATATACTGTGTGTGTATATGTGTGTAGATATACTGTGTGTGTATATATACTGTGTGTATATCTGTATATACTGTGTGTATATACTGTGTGTATGTGTATATATACAGTATATACTGTGTGTATATTATATATATATTTATATAGTGTGTGTGTGTGTGTGTGTGTGTGTGTGTGTGTATATGTATATATATATATATATATATGTATATGTATGTATATATATATATATATATATATATATATATATATATATATATATACTGTGTGTATATACAGGCATACCCCGCATTAACGTACGCAATGGGACTGGAGCATGTATGTAATACGAAAATGTACTTAAAGTGAAGCACTACCTTTTTTCCCCTTATCGATGCATGTACTGTACTGCAGTCATCATATATACGTGCATAACTGATGTAAATAACGCATGTGTAACAGGCTCTATAGTCTCCCCGCTTGCACACAGCTTCGGTACAGGTAGGGAGCCGGTAATGCTGTTCAGGGCGTGCTGACAGGCGCATGCGCGAGCTGCCGTTTGCCTATTGGGCGACATGTGATTACTCGCGAGTGTACTTAAAGTGAGTGTCCTTAAACCGGGGTATGTCTGTACTGTGTGTGTATATGTGTATATATATATATATATATATATACTGTATATATATATATATATATATATCTTGTTAGTAGCACGTGTTGGACTAAATAATAATACTTTAATGACAAAAAAATATTTATATTGTAAAAAAGCTGTTCAAAGCCCTCTGTGCACAAAATCACAAAGATCACAAAAACTAGTGATCCAAGTCATTAAATCATTATTGTCTGAATGGCAGGCTACACTGGGTTATTATGTACTACATTAAAGATTGCCATGTAAAATATTATTTTATATCTAGTAAATGTGCAAATTTCCATGTCTGGTACATATTTTCATAGGCAAGCTGACATATGCCTAGAATTCATATTCTATTAAATTCATATTGAGATTTGATATCAATAAAAACATTGTTTATTTAATATTTTGGTGCATATTTATCAATGGTCGCAAATGGACATTAAATGCTTAAGCTAACTAGAAGGCCTGGATGAAAGAGAGACATATGGAGATAGTCATATGCAGCTTAGGACCCTTGTAGTTTTATTCCTCCAAATAGAGTCAATTATTGCATGTGGAGAGATACCATTGAATACATCTGAGATAGACGGTGTAACAGGGGACTTATCCCTGTTCACAAATGTGCCTCTAATCCAGCAGTGTGGTGGTTAAATGCTGGTAGCAAATTAACTAACACCACCTGCCTGATTAGAGGTGGTAGAAAAAGCCTGCCTTTGAGACAGGAAGGGACTCCTTAGCTCACTTGGGGGGCTGAACTTTGGAGAACACAGATCTCTGGAGCTGACCTGTCTTGAGCTCTGTCAAGAAGAAACAGCAGAGCTGATTGCAAGACACCAAATAAGACTTCTAAACCTGGATGCTGATTTTCTGTGCACGCACGGGTGCGGTTCCAGGAGAGCAGAGAAGCTTACTCTACAGCAGCTAACAGATAAGATTTTCATTCTAAAGAGACTTCTTATATCTGCTTATGTCATGCTATGTGTTTGGAGCTGGGAAACCTGCTTAACTAGGAGTTGTGAATTGCATGGGATTTCACTAGAAATACTCCCAAGTGAATTAAGCTTTGTTTCCCCCCCACCCTGTGTTTGGATGATTTCCTGATGAATAGGAAAAGGCACAATAAAGCCTTATTATAATTTCACCTTATAAAAGCCTCCAATTGTGTACCTCTGTGAACGTCCGTATACAGACGGGTAGCATGTCCAGAAAGTATTTGAAGGCAAGACAGGAAAGATGAACTTTGCGTCTAGACTCAAGTGATGACCAATCTAGTTCTTTCAGCATTTCGCAGTGATGTGTGCTGCTGTTCCATTGGAGAACAAAACAGCATATTGAATTGTAGAGGGTATCAAGTTTGCTAATGTGGGTTTGGGGTGCCGAGCTGTATACTATGTCCCCATAGTCGATAATTGGCACTTGGTAACATTAATACATAAATAAGTTGAGAAGGTGACACTGCTGACTTGTAAACATATGAACCGGTTCTCGGTAACTGCTGCCACCTGTGATGAATAAGCAGTCTGCAAAGAAAAGAAACTACAGTGATCAGAAAGATAAGAAGGAATTGAGAAACCAATTTTACATTTCACGTTTGAGATATGCGTGACAAGAGGCGGTCTGATGAGAGATGTGTTCCACCGTTTGTTGCTGCAGGGTGATATTATTCTTTATAAAACATCTCCTTAGAGTTCATTTAGTATATATATATAAATATATATATATATCGTATTAGTAGCACATTTTAGACTAAATTATAGTACTTTAGTGACACGAAAATATTTATATTGTAAAAAAGCTGTTCAAAGCCATCTGTGCACAAAATCACAAAAATCAGTGAACCAAGTCTACACCTGCAGTTTGTTTCAGCAGAAATGTAGAAACGTTCACAGAGTGCTGTATGAACAAGTATATGCATAGACAATCATTTTAAGCAGCAGTCCAAACTGCCTTTTTTATTTATTGATTTATTTTTCTCTTTAGTATGTGCATCAATACAATCCGCACAATGATAAGTACTTAGCTAAGTTGACAAAGTTTGACAAAGTCCCATCCTTAGGGATGAAACGTGTCAGAGTTTCTTGCTGTGTGTATGATTGTTAATGCACATTACATTTTCTAATCTATCATTGATTGTGCTTGGTTATCGCTAAACTCAAGCAGTGAACTGCCTTTGCAGCAATTTGTTCTACACTTTATAGTGGGTTCACCGGCATCTCCATTTCCTCATACCTCCAGATTCACCCCCGTCCTGCTTGTTATTCCACTAACACACTGGGGGGCTATGCACTAAGCAGCGAATTATTGCGGACGATTGGGAATTTTTGACTCGTCCGATACAAAGTGAAGCCAAACGTGGGATGAAGCGCATTTTGGTCCGGGTAGACAAACAATACAGTATGCCCTATCGCGCGAGCTGCTTCTCCCCCCCCCCAGCTATCACACTTAAAGTTCTACAGTGTGATAGCTAATAGAAAAAAAAGCAGCCTGTAAGAACTGCGTCTCCATGCACGGCTCTTACAGGCGATTGTACTGTACAAATATTCATTTTAATACTAGTGTACATGTGCAGGGGGTCTCCTGAGCTGAACCACATTGATTTCAGCTTCGGGACCCCCTACTTCATGAGATACAGGCCCCGTTATGGGGTGCCGGTATCCCCTGTGCTTTTAAAACTCTGCGTCACGTTACCGGGGGATTTAAATCCTGCAGGAGGATACCGGCACCCCATAACGGGGCCTGTATCTCATGAAGTAGGGGGTCCCCGAGGCTGAAACCAATGCAGTTCAGCTCAGGAGACACCCTGCTCATCAACACTAGTATAAAAACACACAAAACAATAAAAAAATAATTAATTACCGTAGCGGCTATCCGCTATGGTAATGAAGCTGCTTTAATATAATTTTTATTAAAATTGTGTGGGAGCAGGGGGTCTCCTGAGCTGAACAGCATGTATCTCAGCCTCGGGAACCCCCTGCTTCCCGAGTTACAGGCCCAGATATGGGGTGCCGGTATCTCAATTATTTACATGTCACACGTCACGCGACGTGGACGTTTTAAAAATGGTGGCGACACTGGCATCCGATGCCCCATACCGGGGCCTGTAACTCGGGAAGCAGGGGGTCCCTGAGCCAGAAATCAAAGCGGTTCGGCTCAGGAGACCCACTGCCCCCGCACACTATTAAAAAAAATACATTGAAGCAGCTTCATTAAGGCAATGAAGGGGTTAAGGCACAATAGCATGTTCATTGGGGACAATTGTCCCCAATAAACATTGCAATACACAACACACCCAGCTCCTGTGCCCCCAACAACCCCTATACCCCATAACATACATAAAAGATCTATTTTTTTTATGCACAGGAATTATACTATAGGCCAGCGGTGGCCCTCGGGTGTTCCCCACGGGTGTCCGGGGGCCCCACGGGCATCCCCGGGTGGTCCCCGCAGGTGTCCGGGTCCCCGTTTGCCTGCGGTACTAATCCTGTGCCCCCCCACCCCCCAAAAAACATACTTTTAAATAAATACATCCGAGGCAGGAAAAATGCATGTACAGCCCACTTCATTACCTTAGCGGCTAACCGCTAAGGCAATGAAGGGGTTAACCCACCGTGCCAGCTTTATTGTGGGTAGCGGGGGTGGGTGAAGGAGGTATTTGGCCCTTGTTGTTTGTTTAGGGCTTGCGGGGGGGTTGCGGGTGCACTTAACCCCTTCACGACCATAGCAGTTAATACCGCTATGGTCATGAAGGGGATAAGGCCTCCCGCTACCCACCCGCAATCCCTAAACAACCACCGTTGGGGCTAATACCCCCTTCACCCACACCCGCTACCCACAATAAAAAAAATACACACACAGCAGCCCCACACAAAATAAATAAATATATCTAAATAAATAAATAAATAAATCAATATAAATAAATAAAGATATATATATATATATATATATATATATATATATATATATATAATCCCAACAACCCCTATAACCCCTAACATCCAAATATATGCACATCAATGATACTATAGGCCGCAGACCTGCAGTACCAATTATGTGCCCCCCCCCAGATTAATGTCAAAACACATACATACTTATAAATAAATATCCCCCCCCTTAACACATACAGTATATTAATGGCCACAATTACTATTATCCACAAATGGATAATAGTGAGTGTGCCCATTTTAAATACATAAACACCAATCAATACATTAAATACATATAGTACTCACCCATGTCCGGCTGCCACGATGAAGGCCATCCTCCTCTTCATCCTGCCCATGTCCCCTCCGCTGCTGCAAAACAGACACAAGAATAAAAACATCCAATGTAATGTCCCCTAACCCCTTAATCACCATAGCGGTTATTAACCGCTACAGTCATTAAGGGGTTAACCCACCCTCACCCACCACTCGGGTGGCCTACATACCCTCCCACACTAACCCCCCACCCCGTGAGGCCTAACCAACCTCACCCACTACCCACAAGGGAGGCCTACCCACATACCGTTGGGGCCAATCCCCCGTCCCCCCACCCCCAGTACCCACAATAAAAACAATACACAGCCCCACAATAAGCATCATTCTATTTATTAAATACATTACCCACCCCCTGTGCCCCCCCCCCCATAAATACATGATTTATCCTTTTACATACAGGGTTCATACTCCAGCCCCACGCGAGTCCGCGGCGGGCTGGCGGGGCACCTGACAGACCTACAGGGTACCAGCAGCTTGTTTCAAACAGGTTCTGGAGGCCTGTTGGTGGGTCCCGCCAAGCGCCATGGCCCCCAGGTGGTCTCCTTGGAACACCGTGGGCCACAACTGGGTCCCCAAGGTAGGCCCGCAGATGTCTGGGAGCCCCGGGTCAGACCCACAAGTGTCTGCGGGGCCTCAGGTGGTTCCCACGGGGGTCTGGGGAACTCACAAGTGCTCACTACGGATGTGGGACCACCGCTTTATCCCCGCACCTATGGGTCCGCGGTGCCCCCAAGGATGTGAAGCCACCGCTTCATCCCCGCAGGTGTCACCCGTGGAACCACCAGTCTGATACCCGTGAAATACCCGAGGAGACCGCATGTGGTCTCCAGAGGTCTCACGCAGAACCAAGAAACCAACCCTGAATGTAAAAAAATAAACCTGGCCTATACATTCAATACATACATACCCCACCCCCCCAAACACCTACAGTACAATAATGTGCTAAATAACTATTATCCAGATAGGGATACTAGATTATTTGCCCATTATTAAACACATTAACTAGCATATTCAAATAAATAAAGTACTACTGACCTCATCAATAAGAAGCCCCCATCGCCAGCAACATCCTTGTCTTTCGTTGCCCACAAAATACATAGCCAATACAAAGCCAATACATTGCAATTGCATTCAGATATCAATTAACCCCTTAAACACCTTATCGGATTATAACCGCAAAGGTAATTAAGGGGTTAAGCCACACTGGCCCGATACCCACCCTTCCAATCAAAATCCTCAAATGCCAATCAAAAACCTCAAATGACAATCAAAACATTGCATTTACATTGTATATATGATGCATACAATCTATGCACCATATACATTCTGCAAATGAATGTTAACAATAACATATTCAAAACAAAATACCAATACCTCCAAACAAGTATACTATTTAAACCAATCCAGTAAACATAAATCAATTAGCATTCATTAATTACATCCCTAAACAATTTACATTCCATCCCTAACAATTAAACAATTAAACAATTAACTAATTCAAGCGTTGAATAGAAAAATGTATCCTGTGAAAAAATGTAAGTACCAACAAGAATACAATATACAAAAGCAAGCCTCACCCTGACCTAAAGTACACTATACAATAGCAACAATTACATCTTTCTAATTGTAAAATACATTATACACACATTTATGCATAGCAGCATAGCCAAATTAATTTAAAACACAGCAAATCAAGCTTTTAAAACAACATCATTTCTTACCCTGTATGTATATATCGATCTAGACATACATACATACATACATACATACAGTGGCAAGAAATGATATACCAAAAATAAATAAATACACATGTTAAAAAAGATTTTTTTTAAATTAACAAGTTAAATAAAATACATTTCTTTAGTTCACTTACCATTACTTGACCCACTCACCGACTCCCGTTGAACAGCTTACTCTCGAACCAATCCACGCACAGGAACCCATAAAATAACAAACCATAAAATAATAAACATTAAACTAAAAATCCAAAACAATCCACGGGTCTTCTATTTGTAATCCATCTTCATCTGTATTCTTCTTTCTTGTATCTGCGGCTCTCTTTCGGGGTCTTCTTGTCTTCTACGGCCACGCCATGGCCTTCTTCTTCTGTATGAGGTCCTTCCTCCTCGGCGTCTTGCTTCAAAATGAGACGACATAGACTTTTAAAGGCCTATGACGTCACATTTTCGTCATGCTTCCCACGGCCCTGATTGGGCCGTGAAAACCATGTGTTTTGGCCAAGAAAAAAAAATGATGACGTCACTTAAAGGCAATGAAAGCACAGCCAATCAGAATGGATTTGCTTCAATTGCCTTTAAGATGACGTCATTAAAAGAAACATGGCCATCCTCACATGGTACGGTAGCCAATCAGAGCGTGGGAAGTCTATCCCTACTCTGATTGGCTCTAGTACCATGTGACAGGCTTTCAATGACGTCACATCTGTTGTCCCCCAAGCCTCTGTCACATGGTATACTAGAGCCAATCAGAGTTGGGATGGAGTTCCCACGCTCTGATTGGCTACCGTACCATGTGAGGCCGGCCATGTTTCTTTTCATGACGTCATCTTAAAGGCAATTGAAGCAAAGCCATTCTGATTGGCTGTGCTTTCATTGCCTTTAAGTGACGTCACCATTTTTTTTTTCTCGGCCAAAACACATGGTTTTCACGGCCCAATCAGGGCCGTGGGAACCATGACGAAAATGTGACGTCATAGGCCTTTAAAAGCCTATGTCGTCTCATTTTTGTCAGGAATCAGCGTTCTCCGCGCTCCCCACACAGAGCACTTACTTCCCTCGGCGATTGCTCTGCTCAGCGCCGGGCGCGCCCACGCCCTCCCGCGCGCATACCTGCACCATCCACTGGCTCGGTCCACACGCGTACACGCGTTACGGAGCGCGCTCAGTCTGCACACTCTTCTTCCCGTCCCCCGGACCTCAGGCTCCGCCCCCGCAAGCCGCACGGGCATACTCAGGTTACCAACAAGTCTCACCTGGCCTGTTATGCCTGCACCAATCTGCAGTGTCTCCCTGTAGCTCTTCCTGTCCCGCCTCCGTTCCTAATTGGACCTTCCTGCTTTATCTAGCTCCTCTCTGCTCTCAGTCTTTGCTTGACATAGTCTCTGCATGGAAGTACTTCAGGATTCTCTTAGTGTTTTCATAGGTTCTGACACGGCTTGTACGACTACCCCCTCTGGCTCTCGATCTCGGCACTCCTTGGACAACGCTCACTCTGATACCCCTCGAACTCGACTTGGACTACGACTACGGAACTTCTTTAACCGGTACCGGCAAGTATTGCAAGCAAACACCACCTGGCCTGGCAACGCCTAATTCACCACACTCCGGACACGCTCCTTCTGCTGCGGGTGTGTGTTCCTATACGTCCCCACCTCAGTATAAGGGACGGGTCTGGTCTGCGGGCAGCACCGGCGTAAGATTATGTCGAGCCCACAAGACGCAGACCAGACTGACATGGCCTCCATGATGACGGCCATGTATCAACAAGTCCAGGCCCTAACGGACCAAATGGCTCCTCTCACTCAACAGGTACAGGACATTTCATTTCAGGCACCACCTGTTGCCGCACCGCCACTGTCGCCAGAACCAGTATCCGCCGCGACCTCGGGCCCGAAGATCCCGGGACCTATACCGTATGCGGGGGATCCGCACGCCTGCCGCGGTTTCCTCAATCAATGCGAGATCCAGTTTGAGATGGCTCCGCAGCAGTATTCCACTGGTCGCAAGAAAGTGGCGTATGTTTACAGCCTGCTTACAGGGAAAGCGCTGGCATGGGCCTCCCCAATTTGGGAACTACGTCCCGATATTACCCGTGACTACGCAGCCTTTAGACGAGACTTTCGACAGGTCTTCGATACCTCCGCACGCCAAGAAACTGCCTCTGACTCTTTGCTTGAGCTTTCCCAGGGACGTCGTTCCGTGGCCCAGTACGCCTTGGAGTTCAGGACCATAGCAGCTGAGACACGATGGGGCCAGGAGGCTTTGGTCTCAGTCTTCTGGCGAGGCTTAACGGATTCCGTGAAGGACGAGCTCGCCTCCCAACCCAGGCCAGGGCTTCTGGAGGAACTCATCTCCCAAGCCAATCGAGTGGATCAGCACCTTCAGGTACGCCGCCTCCAGCGCCAGCTTCCCCGATTTATGCCCTTCCGTGCTCCTTCTCCCAGATTCTCTCCAACCCCAGGACCTGCCGTCTCCCCGCTACCCGCTCTGGAGGCTCCTGAGCTGATGCAACTTGGAGTCCAGCATTCCCGGACACCGATGCAGCAAGCTCGCCAAACCGGTGGATTATGTTATTATTGCGGATCCTTCGAGCATCTGGTCCGTGAATGTCCACTACGCCCGGGAAACGACCGAACGCAGTGAGTACGAAGGGGCACTCCCTGGGTGCTAAATCTCCTTGTCCCTTTTCCAGGAAGGAACTTCCCAAAAAATTGAACATTCCCGTTTCTCTCTCGGGTCCTACCTTCCGCACCTCCACTGCGGCATTTATCGACTCCGGTGCGGGAGGAAATTTCATGGACCAAACCTTTACTAAACAGAACCAGATTCCACTCGTTAGGAAGAAGTCTCCCGTTGCTTTGGTGGGGATCGACAACCGTCCGCTCACCCCAGCATACATTGCCTTGGAGACTTGCCCCATCACCCTTTCCTCTCACTCCCACGAGGAGACCTTGGTCTTTGATGTAATCCACGCTCCCGGAACTCCAGTCACTCTCGGCTTACCTTGGTTGCAGAAGCACAATCCTCTCATCAACTGGACATCCCAATACCCTATTACTTGGAGGCCAAGGTTAGAGGAGCCATCTCCACCAGCCATACTTCCGCCTCGACTGCTGGCCAATACCTCTGTTCCTGAGGTTATTCTACCTTCTGTTTACCACCAATTCCGGGACGTTTTCAATAAAGTACAGTCAGACCTTCTGCCGCCACACAGGACTTACGATTGTCCGATCGATCTGGTTCCAGGTTACTCCCTACCCAAGTCCAAGACCTACCCCTTGTCGTTACCAGAATCTCATGCTATGGATGAATATATCCAGGAGAATCTCAAGAAAGACTTTATTCGTCACTACAATTCTCCAGCAGGGGCTAGGTTTTTCTTCGTCAAGAAAAAGGACGGGTCCTTGAGGCCTTGCATCGATTACAGGGGTTTAAACCGCATAACTGTTAAAAATCGTTACCCCCTCCCCCTTATTACCGAACTGTTCGATAAATTACAGGGGTCCAAGATTTTTTCCAAGTTGGATCTACGTGGTGCCTTTAACCTGGTGCGCATCAGGAAGGGGGATGAATGGAAGACAACCTTCTACACGTGTAGCGGACACTACGAGTATCTTGTAATGCCCTTCGGCTTATGTAATGCTCCGCTGTCTTCCAGGATTTCATCAACGACGTCTTTCGTAAGGTACTCAATATTTTTGTTATAGTATACTTGGATGATATCCTGATTTTTTCCAAAGATCTCCAGGACCATATACGCCATACCGCCTACGTCCTTTCCCGTCTCCGTGAACACCATTTGTACGCCAAACTGGAGAAGTGCACCATTCATCAGACATCTACTCCGTTCCTGGGGTACATCATTTCCGATGAAGGTTTTATGATGGATGCCGGTAAACTTCAAGCAGTCACTGAATGGCCAAGACCCAATTCTCTCAAGGCCATACAACGTTTTTAGGGTTCGCTAATTACTATCGTAAGTTTATAAGGAGTTTTTCTACCATCGTGGCACCTCTCACTGCGCTCACCAAAAAAGGAGCTGATCCTTCTGCTTGGTCATATCAGGCCATCTCCGCCTTCGAGACACTCAAGGAAGCTTTTATATCCGCACCTATTCTCCGTCATCCCAACATTGAACTTCCCTTCGTCCTGGAGGTCGACGCTTCTGATTGCGGCGCTGGTGCCGTTCTTTCTCAGAGACCCACGCCTCAAGATAAGTTACATCACTGTGCATATTTTTCCAAGAAATTCTCATCTGCCGAGAGGAACTATGACGTGGGTAACAGGGAACTTCTGGCCGTGAAGATGGCTCTTCAAGAGTGGAGACACCTGCTGGAGGGGTCGAAAGAGCCGTTTACTATTCTCACGGACCACAAGAACCTTCTTTACATAGAAAATGCTCGACGCCTTGGTCCACGACAGGCTCGTTGGGCTCTTTTTTTTTTCTCGATTTGATTTTCACCTTTCCTATATCCCCGGGACCAAGAACGTAAAGGCAGACGCACTCTCCCGAATACATTCTTCTGAAGAGAGACCAGAGGAACCTTTGGAGACCATCCTTCCACAAGAGAAGATTCTCGCCACGTCTACTTTCAAGAATCTTGACAAGATTTTGCACTCGCAGAGACGCATTCCCAAGGACTTGGTCGTTCCCGACAACAAACTCTTCGTACCCTCCAAATTTGTTCCAGAGGTCCTGTCTTGGGGTCACTCCTCTAAATCTGCAGGTCATCCAGGTTTTAAGAAGACTACTGATCTCATCCGTCGGAATTTCTGGTGGCCAAGGATGTCTCAAGATATTCTGGAGTTTACTCGCGCCTGTCCCACGTGCGCTCAAAGCAAGACTCTCCGTCAAAAGCCTCAGGATTTTCTGTTACACTGGCGACACACTTTATTCGAGCTCGGCTAGTCCCACGAATTCGGGTATACCCGGGTGTATTGAGGTTTGTGACTGTTTTCTGCCCGAGTGCATTGAGGTATTTTCCAGGCAGGGATTGAAGCATTTTATTCCCGCTGGCTGCAATACTGCACAGTATATATATATATACTGCATTACAATTCATGAATTTATGCCATCTGGTAGACACGCGAAGCATTGCAGCCTATTAAATCCTAATCATTATCATTTAACAGATCAGCCGCCCGTCAGCCAGGCATGAACCCAGGCTGGGAAGGCAAACGCAACGGGGCTTGTCAGAGATGAGGAGCGGCGCATTCCAGGTATCTGCCAGGTACATACTGGGTATTTGCTCGAATAAAGTGTGTCGGTGCAGTACCTCTTCCAGTTCCCGACCGCCCCTGGTCCCACATTTCGATGGACTTCATTGTGGAGTTGCCCAGGTCCAGAGGAATGAACACTATCTTGGTGGTCGTGGACAGGTTCTCAAAGATGGCCCATTTTATTCCATTTAAGGGATTACCCTCATCCCCCGCCCTTGCTGATATCATTACAGAGCAGATTTTCCGGATTCATGGGATTCCTTCGTCCATTGTTTCTGACAGGGTCTCAATTTGTATCCAAATTTTGGAGAACTTTCACCAAGAGATTGGGCATCTCTTCTTCTTTCTCTTCCGCCTATCATCCACAGTCCAATGGACAAACAGAGAGAATCAATCCCTGGAGAAATACCTGAGATGTTTCATATCCGATTCCCAGGATGATTGGGCTTAACTCCTTCCTTGGGCAGAGTACGCTGTCAATTCTGTTAAAAATGAAGCCACCCGGGAGTCGCCCTTCTTTATAAATTATGGGTTCCACTCTCCCTGCCTACCCATCTCCAACATCCCTTCTGGAGTTCCAGCCGTACATGAACGCATTACTGCCCTCCAAACCGCATGGTCTAGGATTCAGTCTACCCTTCTCGACTCCTCCCGCAGATCGAAACTACAAGCCGATCGTCGTCGTCGTTCGGCACCCAGTTACAAGCCAGGGGATTTGGTATGGCTCTCCTCTAAGAATATCCGCCTCAAGGTACCATCTCCAAAATTGGTACCTAAGTTCCTGGGTCCCTTCCCTATTAGTGAACAAATCAATCCTGTGGCATTCCGGCTCCAACTATCACCCAGTATGAAGATTCCCAATGTCTTTCATGTATCCCTCTTAAAACCATTCATCACCAGTCACTTCTTTCCGGATCAGACTCGTAAACCGGACCCCATTACTGTCCAAAATAACAAGGAATACGAAGTTCACTCTCTTTTGGATTCTTGCCTTTCCAGGGGCCAGCTCCAGTTCTTGGTGCAGTGGAAGGGCTTTGGCCCTGAAGAGAGATCCTGGGTACCTTTAAAGGACATTCATGCCCCCAGTCCTTCAGGAAAAAGTTTCCAGAGAAACCGTTCATGGACCGTACTGAGGCCGCTCCTGAAGAGGGGGGTACTGTCAGGAATCAGCGTTCTCCGCGCTCCCCACACAGAGCACTCACTTCCCTCAGCGATTCCTCTGCTCAGCGCCGGGCGCGCCCACGCCCTCCCGCGCGCACACCTGCACCATCCACTGGCTCGGTCCACACGCGTACACGCGTTATGGAGCGCGCTCAGTCTGCACACTCTTCATCCCGTCCCCCGGACCTCAGGCTCCGTCCCCGCAAGCCGCACAGGCATACTCAGGTTAACAACAAGTCTCACCTGGCCTGTTATGCCTGCACCAATCTGCAGTGTCTCCCTGTAGCTCTTCCTGTCCCACCTCCGTTCCTAATTGGACCTTCCTGCTTTATCTAGCTCCTCTCTGCTCTCAGTCTTTGCTTGACATAGTCTCTGCATGGAAGTACTTCAGGATTCTCTTAGTGTTTTCACAGGTTCTGACACGGCTTGTACGACTACCCCCTGTGGCTCTCGAACTCGGCACTCCTTGGACAACGCTCACTCTGATACCCCTCGAACTCGACTTGGACTACGACTACGGAACTTCTTTAACCGGTACCGGCAAGTATTGCAAGCAAACACCACCTGGCCTGGCAACGCCTAATTCACCACACTCCGGACATGCTCCTTCTGCTGCGGGTGTGTGTTTCTATACGTCCCCACCTCAGTATAAGGGACGCGTCTGGTCTTCGGGCAGCACCGGCGTAACAATTTTGAAGCAAGACGCCGAGGAGGAAGGACCTCCTACAGAAGAAGAAGGCCAGGGCGTGGCCGTAGAAGACAAGAAGACCCCGGAAGAGAGCCGCAGATAGAAGAAAAAAGAATACAGATGAAGATGGATTACAAATAGAAGACCCGTGGATTGTTTTGGATTTTTAGTTTAATGTTTATTATTTTATGGTTTGTTATTTTATGGGTTCCTGTGTGTGGATTGGTTCGAGAGTAAGCTGTTCAACGGGAGTCGGTGAGTGGGTCAAGTAATGGTAAGTGAACTAAAGAAATGTATTTTATTTAACTTGTTAATTTTTTTAAAAGCTGTTTTAACATGTGTATTTATTTATTTTTGGTATATCATTTCTTGCCACTGTATGTATGTATGTATGTATGTATGTATGTATGTATGTATGTATGTCTAGATCGCTATATACATACAGGGTAAGAAATTATTTGCTGTGTTTTAAATTAATTTGGCTATGCTGCTATACATAAATGTGTGTATAATGTATTTTAAAATTAGAAAGATGTAATTGTTGCTATTGTATGGTGTACTTTAGGTCAGGGTGAGGCTTGCTTTTGTATATTGTATTCTTGTTGGCACTTACATTTTGTCACAGGATAAATTGTTCTGTTCAACGCTTGAATTAGTTAATTGTTTAATTGTTAGGGATGGAATGTAAATTGTTTAGGGATGTAATTAATGAATGCTAATTGATTTATGTTTACTGGATTGGTTTAAATAGTATACTTGTTTGGAGGTATTGGTATTTTGTTTTGAATATGTTATTGTTAACATTCATTTGCAGAATGTATATGGTGCATAGATTGTATGCATCATATATACAATGTAAATGCAATGTTTTGATTGTCATTTGAGGTTTTTGATTGGCATTTGAGGATTTTGATTGGAAGGGTGGGTATCGGGCCAGTGTGGCTTAACCCCTTAATTACCTTTGCGGTTATAATCCGATAAGGTGTTTAAGGGGTTAATTGATATCTGAATGCAATTGCAATGTATTGGCTTTGTATTGGCTATGTATTTTGTGGGCAACGAAAGACAAGGATGTTGCTGGCGATGGGGGCTTCTTATTGATGAGGTCAGTAGTACTTTATTTATTTGAATATGCTAGTTAATGTGTTTAATAATGGGCAAATAATCTAGTATCCCTATCTGGATAATAGTTATTTAGCACATTATTGTACTGTAGGTGTTTGGGGGGGTGGGGTATGTATGTATTGAATGTATAGGCCAGGTTTATTTTTTTACATTCAGGGTTGGTTTCTTGGTTCTGCGTGAGACCTCTGGAGACCACATGCGGTCTCCTCGGGTATTTCACGGGTATCAGACTGGTGGTTCCACGGGTGACACCTGCGGGGATGAAGCGGTGGCTTCACATCCTTGAGGGCACCGCGGACCCATAGGTGCGGGGATAAAGCGGTGGTCCCACATCCGTAGTGAGCACTTGTGAGTTCCCCAGACCCCCGTGGGAACCACCTGAGGCCCCGCAGACACTTGTGGGTCTGACCCGGGGCTCCCAGACATCTGCGGGCCTACCTTGGGGACCCAGTTGTGGCCCACGGTGTTCCAAGGAGACCACCTGGGGGCCATGGCGCTTGGCGGGACCCACCAACAGGCCTCCAGAACCTGTTTGAAACAAGCTGCTGGTACCCTGTAGGTCTGTCAGGTGCCCCGCCAGCCCGCCGCGGACTCGCGTGGGGCTGGAGTATGAACCCTGTATGTAAAAGGATAAATCATGTATTTATGGGGGGGGGGGCACAGGGGGTGGGTAATGTATTTAATAAATAGAATGATGCTTATTGTGGGGCTGTGTATTGTTTTTATTGTGGGTGGTGGGGGTGGGGGTGGGGGGGTGTATTGGCCCCAACAGTATGTGGGTAGGCCTACCTTGTGGGTAGTGGGTGAGGGTGGTTAGGCCTCACGGGGTGGGGGGTTAGTGTGGGAGCGTATGTAGGCCTCCCGAGTGGTGGGTGAGGGTGGGTTAACCCCTTAATGACTGTAGCGGTTAATAACCACTAGGGTGATTAAGGGGTTAGGGGACATTACATTGGATGTTTTCATTCTTGTGTCTGTTTTGCAGCAGCGGAGGGGGCATGGGCAGGATGAAGATGAGGATGGCCTTCATCGTGGCAGCCGGAAATGGGTGAGTGCTATATGTATTTAATGTATTTATTGTTGTTTATGTATTTTAAATACACAGTGGGTGTATGTTGTTTATTGCAGTGTTTATTGGGGGGCAAATGTCCGCAATAAACATGCTATTCTGCCTTAACCCCTTCATTGCCTTAGCGGCTATACGCTATGGTAATGAAGCAGCATTTATGTATTTTAATAATATTGTGCATAAGCAGGGTGTCCCCTGAGCTCAACCGCATTGATTTGTGGCTCAGAGACCCCTGCTTCCCGAGTTACAGGCCCCGGTTTGTGGCATCGGTTACAGTGTTGCCGCCATATTTATAGCGGACACGGCGTGAATGGGATGCTATAAAGATGGCGGCGACACTGCCACCCGATGACACATACCGGGGCGTGTAACTCGGGAAGCAGGGGTCCCTGGTCCACAAAGCAACGCGGTTCAGCTCAGGGGACCCCCTGCTCACAGTACACTATTATTAAAAATACATTCATGCTGCTTCGTTACTGTAGCACATAGCCGCAATTGTAAGGAACGAGTGTTTATTGATACGTGTGTTTTACTGATAGTGTAGATATGCAGAGGGTCTCCGGAGCTGAACCGCTTTGGTTTTAGGTCCGGGGAACCCCTTCTCCCCGAGATACAGGCCCCTTTATGGTGTGCCGGTATCCCTCTGCTTTGTTTACATTCCGCGGTCACGTGATCGGGACCTTTAAATGCAGAGGGATACCGGCACCTCATAAAGGGGCCTGTATCTCGGGAAGCAGGGGGTCCCCGGACCTGAAACCAATGCGGTTCAGCTCCGGAGACCCCCTGCACATGTACACTATGAGTAAAAGTTGTTTTTTTGTTTCAAATTTTTTTATTAGGCATTAGTACATTTCACAAACTTTCAGGTACATAGAATAAATTACTTTGGCCTAATACGTGTTTTTTCACTTTTTGGTTGGTGTTGGGAGTAAAGCCTCAACGTCCCCCTGACCCTGAGGGGTCTACCGGGGTGACGTGAGTATGGAAATTGAGAAGGGAAAGATGGGGTAGAGAGGGTAGAGGGGGGGAGGGGGAGGGGGGGGGCGTTGTTGAGTAAAAGTTGTTTATAAATAATTTATATTTTGCAGATGTTTGCGCTGAGAGAGTGGCTGGTCTCTCTCTGCTGCAAACACCTATCGGCAGAAAAGGCCTATCGGCAGGTTATCGGGAGCCAGCCTGTTTCGGCACAGGCTCATCGGCAGTTTTGCTTTCGCAGTGATTTGGCAGGGATCGGCTTGGATTCGGCCCTTACTGAATACTGGTAGGGCTGAATACTGAATACAGCTCCCAAGAAGTCACAAAATACCCGCCAGTGGAACTATATATGGACATGACATCTGAAGATTTATATTACCTATCCTGACAGCTTTAGAGCACTAGTCTCGGGGGTTAATCCCTTTTTTTTCTTACTGCAGTTTGTTTTAGCAGAAATGTAGAAACGTTTGCAGAGTGCTGTATGAACAAGTATATTCATAGACAATCATTTAAAGCAGCAGTCCAAGCTGCCTTTTGTATTTATTTATTTTTCTCTTTAGTATGTGCATCAATACAATTCGCACAATGATAAGTAATTAGCTAAGTTGCCGATCGATCCATTCTCCTGTGATCGATCGGCAAAGATTCAACTCAGGTATTCACTTAATGGCCGTCAGTGCAGCAGAAGAGGACCAAAGATGCAAAGTTCTGGGGGGAAGATCATGTCAGGCAGTCACTAGATACAATTGGTGCACTGCTAGAGAGAGGGCAGGGTTCAAGAAGGGGTGTGCCAGAGCCTGTCTCAGAAGAGGAAGGGAATGTAGCTATAGAAACAAAGAAAGTTTGTTACATTGTAATACATTAAAAATGGCATTCAGAGTTTTAAAAAAAAAGGGTACATGTATTTTCTCGTAGTACAGAATTGATTTATTAAAAAAAAAACACATGTAGGATATTGCTTAGTCTGCAGCTTTAAATAGGCATAACATTTGTATCAGGGATTGTTATGGAACAAGAGCCACATTTCTGACTCACCCCCCTCTCTCCTTTGCAGCTTCTGCCTGTCAGATTTTATTCTCAGCTGCATGGAGTCTGCAGACACATACTGTGCCTGTGTGGCTTGCAACAATGTTGCATTCCTTGCCTGCGAGCATGACATCAGTGAGCTGCTACAGCAGTTTCTGAGATCCTCACCAGAATGGGCTAGTCTGCCCCCCCTCCTGTTTGTTCAGACATGGTCTGCCCCTAGACTTTTCCTTTGCCCACACCGCACCTCACTTCCTTTTCAACCCTGGAGACAGTGAGTAAAGAACCTTTCTCTGTTTATAACCCTTGGTGAGGCCATCTCTTTTTACCGGTTTCTAACTAATAATCACCACTACACACCATCCACAAGTATCTGTACCCTGCTACCTTTTCCCAATAAAGTGGAGGAAATATTACAGGACTTGGAGTGATTTAAAAGGGAACTGTGTTAATGCTATCGGGAGCCATTCATACCAACGTGCCCTGGCTTCAGAATAGTAAAAAGAGGACCGTGTGCCTTGGGAAATACACACAGAGGAGCTGCTACCCACAGCCTTTATGCTAAAGGAACAAGCAGGCAGCCTACATAGCAAATAATCAGCAGTCTCTCACCACATTGCACAAGCACGTTGCTACACAGAGCCACAAGCCTCTACACAGCAAACTACCACAGCTTTATGCAAAGACAGTGAGCAGCCTTACTTTGCTAATAGTACACAGAGCAGCCTCTGCAACTGCACACAGTCTGCAACTTTCACAGACAACCAGTAGCTCAAGCTGCGCAGCAGCCTTGCAACAAGCAGTGCTCCTCTCACAATTACTAACTGCCTTTTTCTCTGCCTGAGTCCACCCGCTGCTCAGCCCCACAGTGAGGAGCCAACGGACACCTGTAAGTACAGCTACCCCAACGCTGCACGCTGCAGGACACCGCTCGGCATCATCTGAGACAGACGCCCATCGCTGACAAGGTAAAAGACCGCACGCCACACGCACTGGCAAAGGCCTACACACACCTACAGCATGGCAGAACTCAGAGCCTCACCAGACATCACGCAGGAAAGCGATCTCTCAGACACAGAGACCGCCGCGCAGCTGCAACAGGCGCAGGCAGGCGCAAGGCCCAAACGGACAGTCACACTGACACAAAAGGGGCGCGAAAAATATGAGACTGACATTGAAGCGCACCGCGCTAAATTAGAGTTGGCCTGGAGCACAACCACACTGGGAATACGCAACGTTAGTAGCGTTGGCAACTATGCGCAACAGCTCGAGCAGGCAATAACGCAATTAAGGACCGATTACTCGCGTTATCAAGAACTGTCAGAAGCATACATTACTTACCTGACCAGGGCCAACACCAGCGAAAGCCTGCAAGAAAGAGACTTACAAAATGACATTGACCTTACACGTGACAGCCGCGTGCGGACCGCTATCACAGACGCGCAAAGCGTGAGAAAAGAGCTCCTCCTGGAGACCGCGTCGCGGCGCTCCAGCACATCAAGGCACTCATCAAGGTCAGCAAGATCAGCACAATCAGCACAATCCAACACGTCTAGCGCGAGCACAAACGCCACCAAGGCGCGAGCCACCGCAGAGGTCACACGTGCCAGGGCCGAATATAGTCGCAGAGAGGCAGCCGTAAGGGCAGAAAAAGCGCGCATAGAAGAGGAGGAGCAGAATGCCGCTGCTGCCAATGCTGCTGCCGCTGCTACCGCCGCCGCTGCAAATGCCGCCGCCGCTGCTACCGCCGCCGCTGCCAATGCCGCCGCTGCGCGCAGAAAGGCCGAATTGGACGCGGATCTAGAGGCACTTAATCAAGAGAAGGAAGCCGCCGCCGCCATAGCCCAAGCGGAAGTCCTAGAAGCAGCCGCACAACAGGACGGCGGGGAGCTACCGTACAGACGGATAGCTTCAGAGGATCCAGCCCAACGCACTGAAGACTACGTAAGGAGCCTCTTCAGTGTAAACACCAGAGCACCATCTCAACACGGAGGGAGCGACACCACAGACAACGAAGACTCGCTAGGACCACGAGGAGAAGACGCTGCTCTGTCAATGGCATACGCTGCCTGGGATAGCCACAGCCGCAACAGTGATCCACACGCCAGAGCGCACACGGATGCACCACAACAGGCTCGTAATCCAGGTACACCCACGCGGGAGAAAACAGCCCCTCACACTGGCCAGCAGCCATCACGCGTCCACGCCAAGGAAGAGGCGATCGCACAGACCGTCCCAGCAACTACCTCAGAACGGGGCAAACGCGCCGACGTCTCAGGTCTGACAGACATAGCCAAGTACATGATCCGGCGCGACTTGGTGCACGCAGGACTCATCAGCTTCGACGACCGCCCTGAGAACTACCGGACGTGGAAGTTCACGTTCAAAGACGCAATCGACAGCTTGGACTTCTCAGCAAGGGAAGAGCTCAACCTGTTAGTTAAGTTCTTGGGGAACGTATCCAGGGAGCAAGCGCAGAGACTTCGGACGGCAAACGCACATCAACCCCAAGTAGGTCTGGACCTAGTGTGGGAAAGGCTAGAAGAGACCTATGGCAGCCCTGAAGCAGTCGAGGATTCACTCTTCAAAAGAATCGAGAGCTTCCCCAAGATCACGAGTAAAGACTACTCGAAGTTACGAGATCTTGGAGACCTGCTGCAAGAACTGGAGTTCGCAAGGAAAGACCATTCCTTAATAGGTCTCAACGCCCTAGATTCAGCTCGTGGAGTGAGACCCATCCTGGAGAAGCTACCCTTCAACCTCCAAGAAAGGTGGCTTTCACAAGGTTCCAAATACAAAAGGGAGAAGCAGGTTGTCTTCCCCCCATTCTCATTCTTCGTGAGCTTCATCTGCGAAGCGGCAAAGACAAGAAACGACCCCAGCTTCATCTTAGGGGCGCAAACCACATCCAGCGCCAGCCACCCGAGGAACGAAAGGTCAACAGCAAGGTGCAAGGACTCCAGAACACCCAGCTCGGTCCACAGGACGGACGTTCCCCCTACGACCCACGCGAGTCCCAGCCAGACGGCCGACAGGGACAAAAAACCAAGGGACCTTAACAAAGAATGCCCTATCCACAAAAGGCCGCATCCACTTAACAAGTGCTTTGGATTCAGGATGAAACCCATAGAGGAGCGAAAGAACCTACTCAGGGAATGGGGAGCCTGTTTCAAATGTTGTGCTTCCACAACTCATTTATTCAAGGACTGCAAAGAAGCTATGAAATGCACAGAGTGCGATAGCGACAGGCACATAGCCGCTCTACACCCGGAAGCTATGAAGCCCAAAGCAAGCAAAGCCCCTAACCCTCCGACAAAGCAGGGCGGGGAGGAAGAAGTGGGAGACACACCCCCCCCGACGTCAGTAGCATCCAAATGCACAGAAGTATGCGGAGAAGGAGACGACGGTAGATCTTGCTCTAAAATATGTCTGGTAGCAGTGCACCCAGAGGGACAACCCCAAAGAGCCAAACGGATGTATGCAATCATCGACGACCAGAGCAACCGATCGCTGGTCAGGTCAGAATTCTTCGATATGTTCGGCATACAAGACAGTACTTCTCCTTACACTCTCAGAACGTGCGCAGGGCGAATGGAGACTACAGGGAGAAGAGTGAATGGCTACACCATATGCTCAATAGACGTCAAAGTGAGCATGCCCCTTCCCACACTCATCGAGTGCAATCACATGGCGGAAGATAGGACTGAGATCCCCACGCCAGACGTGGCGCGACACCATCCCCATCTAAAAACCATTGCCGATCATATCCCACCACTAGACGAAGATGCCCAGATCCTGCTGCTACTTGGCAGAGACATCATGAGAGCACACAAGATCCGCGAACAGCGAAATGGGGACCACAACGGCCCAAGCGCCCAAAGGCTCGATCTAGGATGGGTGGTAGTTGGAGAAGTATGCATAGACAGGATACGAGGACCCGACAACGTAGGCGCCCTACAGACGAACTTGTTGGAGAACGGACGTATATCCCACTTCAAACCTTGTCCGAACCACTTTCAGGTCCACGAGAAGCTCGAGACCAAAAGGAACTACGGAGACGCGCCTGTGGCAAGAAAATACCCCAATGACCTAGGGAGTACAGTGTTCCAGACAACAAAGGACGACGACAAACAGGCGCCATCAATGGAAGACAAAGAATTCTTGAGGTTAATGGATAAGGAGCTCTTCAAGGACGAATTGGGCAGTTGGGTGGCCCCACTACCTTTCCGCTCGCCAAGAAGACGCCTCCCAAACAACAGAGACCATGCTATGTCTAGGCTCGCTTCGCTCCGCCGTAACCTACAAAGGAAACCGGAGACCAAGGAACACTTTGTGGCCTTCATGCAAAAAATCTTCCACAGTGGCCATGCAGAGTCGGCGCCCCCAATGAAAGAAGGCGAAGAATGCTGGTACCTCCCGTCGTTTGGCGTCTACCACCCCCAGAAACCTGGCCAAATCCGAGTGGTATTCGACTCCAGCGCTCAGCATCAGGGAGTCTCCCTAAACGATGTTCTCCTCACCGGGCCGGATCTGACGAACAGTCTTCTGGGAGTGCTGATCCGCTTCCGCAAGGAACCTATCGCCGTAACCGCAGACATTCAACAGATGTTCCACTGCTTCCTTGTGCGAGAAGACAACCGTAACTACCTAAGATTCCTGTGGTACCAAGATGACGACGTAGAAAAAGAAATCACGGAGTACCGCATGAAAGTACATGTCTTCGGGAACAGCCCATCACCTGCAGTGGCAGCCTACGGCCTCAGAAGAACGGCCCAAGACGGAGAAGCAGAGTTCGGGAAAGACGCCAGGAGCTTCGTCGAAAGAGACTTCTATGTGGACGACGGATTAAAATCAGTTCCCACCGAAGAAGAAGCCGTAGATCTACTCAAGAGGACACAAAAGATGTTAGCGAAGGCCAACCTAAGGTTGCACAAAATAGCTTCCAACAGTGCCACAGTGATGAAGGCGTTTCACGCAGATGATCAAGCAGATGATCAAGCACCAGATCTCAAGAATTTGGATCTGGGGACCGACACGCCTCCCATACAGCGGAGCCTGGGGATAAGCTGGAATCTTAAAACAGACACCTTTACGTTCCAGGTAGCCATCGAAGAAAAACCCTTCACACGTCGCGGAGTCCTGTCCACCGTTAACAGTCTCTACGACCCGCTAGGATTCGTGGCTCCTGTCACTATACAAGGGAAGTCCCTCCTCAGAGAAATGTCCTTCGAAAAACAGGAATGGGACACCCCACTACCTCCAGAAAAACGGAAAGAGTGGGAAACGTGGAAACACTCCCTGAAGGCCCTCGAGCAACTTCAAATCCCACGCCCCTATTCACCTATATCTCTCACCGCCGCACACAGCAAAGAGCTTTGCGTGTTCTCAGATGCCTCCACCAAAGCTATAGCAGCGGTGGCCTACCTAAAAACCACGGACGTGGATGGAAGTTGCCACATCAGGTTCATCCTTGGCAAAGCTAAGCTGGCGCCACAACCTGACCATACTATACCCAGACTCGAGCTGTGTGGTGCAGTGCTAGCAGTAGAACTGGCGGAGCTTATCGAGAATGAGATGGACAGCAAACCAGATGCCGTCAAACTCTACACAGATAGCAAGGTGGTACTGGGATACATCTACAATAAGAAAAGGAGATTCTACGTATACGTAGCTAACCGCGTAGAAAGAATCAGGAAGTCAACCCAACCAGAACAATGGCACCACGTGCCCACAGAGCAAAATCCCGCAGATCACGCCACCAGATCAGTACCCACGTCTCAACTGCAGAATACGTCGTGGCTCACAGGACCAATGTTTCTTGCGCAGCCTGCGGAAACGCTACTAACCCCAGTTGACGATTTTGAACTCGTGGATCCCGAAAAGGATACGGAGATAAGGCCCCCACAAGTATCCGTGGTACTCACCAATGTATCGCACAAAAACGCATTCGGATCACATCGATTCCAACGCTTCTCAAAGTGGACGGCCCTTCTGCGAACAGTAGCCCATCTCGGGCATATAGCCTCCACCTTCCGCCAGACATCAGATGGTAAAACTACCGGCTGCCACGGCTGGCACATCTGCAAAGAGCTGCGCACCGTAGAGGAAATTACAAAGGCTAAGGAAACTGTTCTCGGTCATGTTCAAAGAGAAACGTATGCGGAAGAGATTAATTGCATTCGCGGAAAGAAGAGTGTTCACAAAAACAGTCCACTTTGGAAGTTGAATCCCTTCATCGACAACGATGGCCTCATGAGAGTAGGAGGCCGCCTCAATAAGTCCCAACTGAGCAGGGAGGAAAGCAACCCTCTCATCATCCCTGGCCGGCATCACATCGCCACTTTGTTGGTGCGCCACTACCACGAACAAGTCATGCATCAGGGACGACACTTCACTGAAGGCGCTATTAGGGCGGCGGGCATTTGGGTCGTTGGCATGAAAAGGTGCGTGGCCAGTAATCTCCACAAATGTGTTAGGTGCCGAATGCTGAGAGGCAAAAGCCAAGACCAAAGGATGGCGGATCTACCTATCGACAGACTTAATACAGAACCCCCCTTTACCTATGTAGGACTCGATGTATTTGGGCCCTGGATGATCATCTCACGTAGAACTAGAGGCGGGCTAGCAAACAGCAAACGATGGGCGGTACTCTTCACCTGCATGAGCACACGAGCTATACACATCGAGGTTATAGAATCTATGGATGCTTCAAGCTTCATAAATGCCCTCAGAAGGTTCTTTGCCGTCAGAGGACCAGTTAAACAAATACGCTCCGATTGTGGCACCAATTTCGTTGGAGCATGCAAGGAATTACAAATGGACACTAAAGACAATAGAAACAATAGTATCCAAAGATACCTGCGCGACCAAGAGTGCACGTGGACATTCAACCCCCCTCACTCCTCTCACATGGGCGGAGCATGGGAACGCATGATCGGAGTGGTTCGGCGTATCTTGGATTCTATAATGCTAAAAACCGATCTGACTCGACTCACTCACGAAGTGCTAACCACATTCATGGCCGAAATATCAGCAATAGTCAATGTTAGGCCCTTGATCCCAGTGTCAACAGATCCAGAATCGCCAAGTATTCTGACACCAGCAATGCTGTTAACCCAGAAAGTAGGGAACATCTCCACACCAGTCGAAAACTTCCATTCTAAGGATATGTACAAACGACAGTGGAGACAGGTGCAGTACTTGGCCAACACATTTTGGGACCACTGGAGACGCGAGTATCTGGTGACACTTCAAGAACGCCACAAATGGCAAACAGTAAAACCAGATATCCAAGTGGGGGATGTGGTCTTGTTGAAAGATAAACAGGTGGCAAGAAATGAATGGCCCATGGGACTTATAATAAGAACTATCCCAAGCGAAGACGAAAGGGTTCGCAAAGTGGAAGTACGAGTGGCCCAGAATGGGATCGTTAAAACCTTCCTAAGACCCATTACAGAGACTATCCTTCTAATGCCCAAATCGGACTGTGATGGGGAAAAACTGGTTACCAGTGCCGTGGACTTTTAAGAGACATTGTGGTGCATCAAGCTAACCAAGAGCTACGCACCCACCTGGCTTCCCTTACTGGAAGGCCTGGCCAAAGGACTTTGATGCCAGTGGTACCAGCCGGTATCACATTGCTATGGAAATATGGACCTTTGCAGTATATTGTTATGTTGTATGTATTGCACATATGTTCCACATAGCTTGCCATATAGTGGTATCTACAGATACCAGACGGGGAGTGTTATGGAACAAGAGCCACATTTCTGACTCACCCCCCTCTCTCCTTTGCAGCTTCTGCCTGTCAGATTTTATTCTCAGCTGCATGGAGTCTGCAGACACATACTGTGCCTGTGTGGCTTGCAACAATGTTGCATTCCTTGCCTGCGAGCATGACATCAGTGAGCTGCTACAGCAGTTTCTGAGATCCTCACCAGAATGGGCTAGTCTGCCCCCCCTCCTGTTTGTTCAGACATGGTCTGCCCCTAGACTTTTCCTTTGCCCACACCGCACCTCACTTCCTTTTCAACCCTGGAGACAGTGAGTAAAGAACCTTTCTCTGTTTATAACCCTTGGTGAGGCCATCTCTTTTTACCGGTTTCTAACTAATAATCACCACTACACACCATCCACAAGTATCTGTACCCTGCTACCTTTTCCCAATAAAGTGGAGGAAATATTACAGGACTTGGAGTGATTTAAAAGGGAACTGTATTAATGCTATCGGGAGCCATTCATACCAACGTGCCCTGGCTTCAGAATAGGGATGCCTGCCCTATGTTTTAGGTTATCAATCCAGTTGATAAAACATGGGTTTCTTTAAAAGAAAGAACGTCCTACCGCACTCGAACATCAACCAACGAAGTCTTAACGACATTTTCATTTCAGAAGGTTATTGCGGATACATGCTAATGTTTCGGGACTAAAGCCTTTGTCAGGAAAGAATATGTTTTGTGATCAAATCACTTTTAGAAGCGCTCTGGCAAGGTTTTGTTTCTCAGAAAAAGTTTTGACTAAAAGTAAAGAATTTCTCTAGCATTTCAATAAAACTGAGAATCTTTTTCCTTTTTAGTGAAAGAAATTAACGCTAGCGGTATTTAACGGCAATTTTATTTATCAACCTATTCCCTAAAGCCACATAGCAAGCAGTGATAATGGGCTTTTTACAGCCACAATATTTCACAGGTAGTTTTAAAACAAAAAGCAGGCAAATGGGAGTTTTTGGGATAGTTAATTATTCATTAAACACAGAGACATGCATTCTTTTTGATCACTTTCACTAGTCTGGCATTAAGCCTATCGTGCCTATGTATGTGTAACGGGTATCCCCCCACCCAATCGCATATAGAGTGTATGTGAGGGGGAACCTATATGTTACCAGGTGTGGTGCAGTATACCTGTCAGGCTCACAGGAGGTCTAAGCCTCCGCTAGTGAGAGCCTGGGGTGAATCCTCTGGAACGTTTCTTGTCAGCGCCTCCACCTATGTGAGCTTCTAGGAGTGTAGAGTGGCCCTCACATAGGAACATCCATAAAGTAACCAGCCCACACCAAAGGTTATGGCTAAAAGGGTTTACTATATGGCAAATAACACAACACAACATACTTCAACAATATGACATTGACAGTGTCCCTCTATAACACTAATAGGCACAACTACCCGGGCACAACGCAGGGCTTTGTACCCCACACGTTATATCAATAGTCCCAAATGTCCCACAATACCCCAAGTGAGTGACTGTTGGTAAAGTTGGTGCACTTGATGACTGACTGTACCTGCCCAGTGCTCCAGCACCTGAGGCTGCAGATTCTTCACAAAGGATCCGCCGCTCTGCGATCTCCTCTGTGACGTCCGGCAACTCTGCCTGGCGGTGGGTGACTCCCGCATGGAGTGATCCACCTTGGGAAAGTCTCTTGCTATAGAGCCTGTCTGAGTCCAGACGCAGGCCGCGATCACTGAGTGCAACTGGCACTGGTGATATCACATAGAACTGGGTACTATATAAAGCAACCCCCCCCTTGCACTGAAAGGGGCCTTCCCTGAAATTGCCAAACTAACTGATGTGGCTGCACTGCAAGCCACACTGTCTCTTCTTGTCAGAGCCCACAGCACTGCCACTGTGTCACTGACAAGACTCAGATGAGGGCAGGGTCCCTACCTAAGGGGCCTTCCCTATGAACTTACCCACTAACCTAGTGGGGAGTGGTGCCTACCTTGGCCTGGGGGTGTCTGTGGCCTAGTACAGCAGAGCACTGCTCTCTGTACCCTACCTTCCCCAATCGCCTCCTGGATCCAACTGACAAACCCTGTCTGCACACAACAATGTATCTTCTTTGCTGCAGGAGAAGCTGCCAGCTCTATTGGCTTTCTGGCTGCCTGTGACCAGGATGAAAGTGCAGTCCCCAGAGGCTGCTGGGAATTGTAGTTCTTGGTACAGCTCTTTCCTATGGGGACCGTGTGCGCGATCTTTACTGCGCATGTCTGAAACTGTAATGTCCGCCGCTACTCTTAACTGAGCATGCGCAACTTCCAATAGCTCCTGCACACATGTAATGGCCACCTCTATGCTTGCCAACCTCTGTGCATTGCACTGGACAGGCGCGAACTCCCGCGCCAACCTCAACATGGCCGCCGCGACTGCTCTGCTTACGTGCAAGCCTCCGCACATGCGCGAACACATTAAACATGGCGGCATCCTGCCGCAGCTGCCACCGGGAGCCCCCGGGAATGCGCTCGGCCCCGCAGCAGCACACACGCAAGGGGGAAAGAAACCTGCAGACAGGGGGACCAGAGGGACCCTGGCTACATATGTAATGGGCACTATATACATACCAAGATATGACGAGCCAACCTAGAATACATTAAACATAGGTGCTTAACTAGTAGGTTTTAAAGTGCTGCGGTTTTCCGGTGTATTTTTTTGGTCACACCAATTTAAGACTTGTCTCTTTAATTAGTACCATAATATTGAAATAATTGACAGCAAATTAAAGCTATCTTAAGCAAGTTCACGACCTGTCTCCCTATGAGGAATTTTTCTGTGGTTTAAACATATACTCTTATGTGCAAGCATTGTTATTTTATTTACTGTGCCTCTTCAATGCATGTCCACGTAACAGTAACTTCAACATTAGATTTGCTATATCTGTTACATTATAACCAGTGGTGGATTTAAAAATCTGCGGCCCATAGGCACTTACCTTGGGACCACCTCCAACCTTCTTCCTTCAGCGTCACTGCATCAAAGGACATTGTCACGTCACATGACACTGCGTTTCCATGACAACACGTTTCCATAACAACATGATGTCATGTTGGCATGGCAACGCATCACCATGTGCCATTGCAGCGTCATTTGACGCCACAACGGTGAAGAAGGAAGAGGGCGGTACGAAAGAGGTAAGAACTTTACAGAGGCCTCACACACCCCTCTGTATATAGTCTAGGACATTTGACCACTACTAACATCTCACCGGGATATTTCGCCATTATGTCCACCCCGCGCCCGACCGCCTGCTTCCACAAGTCATGTCTGACAAGTGCAGGCTTAAATGCCCCGTATGGGACCGCTACACTGCCTAGACCTACGGCTCCATCTTTATATGTCCTGCACGGGACATTTACACATGCACTTACCAGACCTGGCTTGTTGGAGAGGTCGAATTTTGTAGACCTGGCTTGTCCAGTGGTGAGATGCCCTGCGGCGATGTGTCCATTTAGGTCAGGCCTGCACAACTTCAGTCCTCGAGGGCCGGAAACAGGCCAGGTTTTCGGGATATCCCTAATTCAGCACAGCTGGCTCAATTAGTGGCTCAATCATATTGAGTCAGCTGTGCTGAAGTAGGGATATCCTGAAAACCTGGCCTGTTTGCGGCCCTCGAGGACTGGAGTTGTGCAGGCCTGATTAAGGTCGTGGCCAAACATTCTCTGTATATAGGGGGGGGGAAGGGTAATGTTGCCACTCAGGGCCTAATGGGAAATCCAGCACTGATTATAACAGAGTTTGAAGCACTCTGTAACTGAGCTAATTCATCTTGTCTCAATCAAAGAAACAACTCAATACACACAAAAACAATACCGCAATCAGACCAGCCGTATAAGTACTCAGAGATCTAATGCCAAACAGTACCCCCTAAAAATAAAAGGTGGGATTGGCCGTGCTAAGGGTCAAAAAACAATATAGAAGACACAAAGAAGACCCTAAGCACTAGGATAATTCTGCAAAAAATATATAAATCAAAGAAATAACTCAGTTGAAGATATTTGCAATAAGAATGTTTGAGACACTTCATGTATAACATTCTGGTATATCACAAAGTGAAATGCCCGATAACATATCTAGTCAAATCTATTCACAGTGCCTATTTAGAGCATTACCCATCAACTAACACTTAACAAGGTGGTTAACATTAATTCTCTCCGACCACGGTCTCAGATACATGCCACACCCTGCTAAATAAATTTATACCTGCAACTGGATGAACGTGCCTTAAGGGGATAACTTTTTCGTTTTAGTATTAGGCCGAGCTCATGGTGGGGGCATTGCTGTGTGCGCGCACTTGCACTTTCGGGACTCTTACCTGATTTCCTATTGCAGTTCCTCAAGTGCCCGCAGCGCTGTAGTGCGTCGACGCTGCTACATTTTGGCTAGACAAGTCAATTTGTGATTTCGGACTCCAGTCGCGTGACATCAGCATCACGTGAGCTGGTTCAGCCAATGAGGGCGAACCAGCTTTGTGACGCGTTCGCCATGCCGCCGCCACACCCCATATCACCTGCCCAATCTCCTGTAGCCTAGTGCACACATGGCTGGGGCTGCAGGTGTGTGCGCGGTGGCGTGCACGGTAGTGCGTGCGCGCGCCACAACCATGAGCTCGCCTTAGTCTTTTGGTGTGTTTGTCATTTGCTGCTCATGTTATAGACCTATCCTAGTTTAAGGTAAATTATTTTTGTACCACATTTTTAATAAAAGTTCATTATTAAAGTATTATCAATGCAGTTTATTATTTTGTGGTGTGCACAGCACATAGGATTTCTCCTCTCGTGTACAGGCATACCCCGCTTTAAGGACACTCACTTTAAGTACACTCGCGAGTAAGTGCATATCGCTCAATAGGCAAACGGCAGCTCACGAATGCGCCTGTCATCACGTCCTGAACAGCAATAACAGCTCCCTACCTGTACCTAAGCTATGCGCAAGCGGGGAGACTATAGAGCAGGCCTGCACAACACGTAAAGTGAGAAGGGCCGAACTGCTCCAAGGAAAAAAAATTTGGGCCGCACGGGTAAAATCATCATCATCATCATCATCATCATCATCATCATCATCATCATCATCATCTCTCCTCCAGCACCACTCATCATCATCCTGCACCTCACAACCTTCTCCCCCCTGCACCTCACAACCCTCTCCCGCCCTGCACCTCACATCACTCTCCCCCCCTACACCTCACAAGGAAAACAGAGTCGGCCGCACGGGTAAAACAGCATTTATTATTCAAAATAACACATTTATTTACAATGTTTACTTGAAATAAAATTACATTTAAAATACTTTCATTCAAATTAAATTAGTTTGCCCCTATCAGCAGCCCCCCACAGCCCATGTCAGCATCCCCTCTCCCATGTCCGCATCCCCTCTCCCATGTCCGCATCCCCTCTCCCATGTCCGCATCCCCCATCCCAAGTCAGCATTCCCCATCCCATGTCAGCATCCCCCATCCCATGTCAGCATCCCCCCTCCCATGTCAGCATCCCCCCCTCCCATGTCAGCATCCCCCCTCCTATGTCAGCATCCCCCCTCCCATGGCAGCACCCCTCTCCCATGTCAGCATCCCCCCTCCCATGTCAGCAACCCCCCCTCCCATGTCAGCATCACCCCCTCCCATGTCAGCATCCCCCCCCCCATGTCAACATCCCCCCATCCCCCTCCCATGTCAGCATCCCCGCCTCCCATGTCAGGATTCCCCCCTTCCCATGTCAGCATCCCCCCCCCTGTCAGCATCCCCCATCCCATTTCAGCATCCCCCCTTCCCATGTCAGCATCCCCCCTCCCATGTCAGCATCCCCCCCAAGTCAGCATCCCACCCCCCAAGTCAGTACCCCCCACCACAAGTCAGCATCCCAAGTCAGCACCCCCCCCCTAGTCAGCATCCCAAGTCAGCACCTCCCCCCCCAAGTCAGCATCCGCACCCCCCAAGTCAGCATCCCCCCCAAGTCATTTCAGCAGCCCCCCCAAGTCATTTTAGCAGCCCCCCCAGAGTCATTTCAGCAGCCCCCCGCATGAATGAATGAATGAATGACCCCCCCCCCCACCCCATGCCTACCTGATGATGTTGGCGGCGGTAGCAGAGGTGGCGTCAGCGGCAACAGAGTCGTTGTCGGCGCCAACAGAAGAAGAGGAGGAGGAGGTGGTGGTGGATGGCGGCGGCGGTGGCGGCGGCGGTGGCGGCAACTAAAACTAATTTAAATTGGTGGTGAGGTGAAGCAGGGGGAAGCGCGCTCTAGTAACAGACCCGGAAGTTCCGGGTCGCGTTACACTGCTGGAGCGCGTCCCCCTGCTGGAGCCGGGAAGGGGAGTTAGGGGGATTAGGGAAAGCGCGCGCATTCAAAGGTTGCTGGAGCGCACTCCTACTAGAGGGCACACACACAGCATGCGGCCGCGAGCCTTCTTTTCTTACCAGGGAAGAGGGGAAGGTGGTGAAGGGGGGCTGTTGCGGGCCGTACGGGCAGGCCGTATGTTGTGCAACCCTGCTATAGAGCCTGTTACAAATGCGTTATTTTCATCAGTTATGCACGTATATGACGATTGCAGTACAGTACAAGCATCGATAAGTGAAAAAAAGGGAGTGGTTCACTTTAAGTACATTTTCACTTTACATACATGCTCTGGTCCCATTGCGTACGTTAATGCGGGGTGTGCCTGTACTTATTCGGTACACTTTTACTATGAGACATGGACATCACCCAAAAATGTTTATAACTGTTACTCTCAGTGCCTAATAACTCCCCTTATTTCCCCTTTGAATGTTGGCATCATCTTTTTAACCATATTCTGATCCATACAGCCTTTATGTGCCAATTCTCTAATTTTCAGTAACTTGTGTCAATATTTCATACTAAAGCACTGTACTCCTTGCAACATGCCGGCAACACATTTCTCTGCATAGAATGTGTTCGTTTTTATACTAAAATGTAAGTATTCTGGATCCAGGGTAATGTCTGGAGGTATGAATGAACCCAACTAGCTTCAACTCAACCCTCTTTCCAAAACACAACAAGTCCTGTATATTTTCTTCACTTTATTTAGGGAAAGTGGCAATAAAGACAGGCACTTGTAGATGAGATGTTTGGGATGGAATAATGTCTCTCTGTGGGTGATTTGTAGTAAGGGCAGGTGAAAAGGATAAGGCCCTGCCACTAGAGCAATTACAGAAGGTGTACTCACTCAGCCACTGTTGAAGGTGGAAAAGGAAGTGTGAGTGTATTCTGGGTAACAAGATAGCCTGGGGACAGACCATCTGTAGACAAGGCAGAGGGGGAGAAGGCAGACTAACCCAATCTGAGGGAAAGGCTGAGGTTGCTATAGCAACTTACTGAAAAGTCTATGTAAACAACAAGTGTAGCAAAATGTTGCTCTATCACATGCAGCAAGCTGCTGGAACAGGGGAAATAACAAGCAACTGAACAAGGGAGAAATGAATCCCATAAGCTGAAAGGGGAGACAGAGGAATATGGAATCTAGTTCCAGGACAGTAAGGCCCATCCAGTTCCCAATCCGACTAGTGCCTGCCTCAATTTCCTAGCCAACAATAGCCAAATTTCAGATAATCACATTTCCTTGAAACCCCCATTTATTTTCCTTATGTTGTCAGGCTGCTATCTTCTTTGACAAATTAATAGTGTTGGACCAGGTCCTACTTTAAAAAAAAAAACAGGTAAAGGGTACCCGGCCAAAATCAAATGATCTACCCGGCCGGTTACCCGGTTGGCACTTAACTGGGGGTGGAGGAAGACGGCGGCAACATCTAGGCAGGTCAGCAGAGGTCCTGTGGCAGCATCAACAGCGTGTGTTCAGCCCGCGCGGGAGCTGCGGGACTCCATAGCAGTGTGAGCTGGGGAACCATGTGACCGGAGCCGGAGCAGAAGTGTTCCTATTGGACAGCCGGCTGTCCAATAGGAACGCTTCTGCTCCTGATCCGGTCACATGGTTCCCCAGCTCACACTGTTATGGAGTCACGCAGCTCCCACGCGGGCTGAACACACGCTGCTGATGCTGCCAATGCCACAGGACCTCTGCTGACCTGCCTAGATGTCGCCGCGAGCTTCCTCACGGGTCTTCCTCGCCTTCCGTCGATGACTGTAGGTAAGTAATGATGTATTTTTCAGCTACTATGACATTACCCGGTACCGGGTGTTACCCGGCGCTGGTCCCACTTCTCAGTTGCCGGGTCCGGGTAATTTCCGGGTAGCTGAAAATCTGCCGGGTACCGGGTAATTCCGGGTACCCGGTACATCACTACAAATTTATGTAATAATTACTACAGAATCATACATCCAAAATACACCTCCCTGAACAAGAATAGCAAATTATAAAATGTGAAGTAAGTCCCTTCTAAGACACAGCCAGCAGTTAATCTACTACCGAAAATAAACATGGTATGTCCCAGACTCTCATGTACTCAAACTCATTATTTTCCCTTGACTTTAGCTGTACACTTTAAACAATATTTTATGGTATGGAGAACACAAAGTAGACCTCATACCACTGGAGACCATTGTGGTAAATTATGAAGATCACAGAATGGTAAAATTAAAGCTCTTACTCATCCAACCATAATGTAGCTAAGAGTGGCTACAGTAGAAGAAGAACGCTTAATTTCTATGATCAAATATCCCATCCCCAATAGAACAGTAGGTGGTGCCAAAACACTGTTTGCACATTACAGCATCAAAATTCTACAAAAAATCTTATTCACTTGAATCACATAATCAAACAAAGACTGTGCCAAATAGGACTTCCAGTTACAAATAACAGAGGCATAACATGGATCAAAAAACAACATTTTCAGTCTGTAATTACAAACTGATATAATAAAAAATCCCCAATATTCAGAGAAGAGAGCAAGAAATCATAAAATAAATTTTAGTAGATACAGGAGGCCTAATACTGCTCAACTGGAAATACAACATAAACAGTATCTAAAGAAATATTATTCTGATTAAATATTATCTTTTCTTCCTTTTTTTCTATTACCTGCTTTACAATTCACACCTGACTCCCTTTACCACCTTTCCTGGTCATCGACTACCTACAGAGGTGAGCAAACTTTTTATGCCGAGCCCCCCTTTTCATCCATAATCAAAATCACATGACGTCAGCGCACGTGAGCTGGTTCAGCCAATAAGGGCGAACCAGCTTTGTGACGCGTCCGCCACGCGTCTACAATCTCTTGCAGCCAAGTTCACAAATCGCTTGTGCTGCAGGCGTGCGCACAGGCAGTATACTAGTATTGGATCACGGTTTATTTTATTGTTTGCTGGCATCTGGTAATATTTTTTTTCTGATGCACAAAGGCAATACATTTGAGGGGGTACTCATCCACCTCTTTGCTACCTCCCTTACCTCTCACCCACCCTTTTTTCCCTCCCTTTTTTCCATCTACCATTTGCTTTCCCCAGTGTCATCCACTCCTACCAACCAGTTTTTGTATTATTTATTTATTCCTGTTTTAAATGTTGCTCAGGGATCCCCATAACCAAACTCAAGGTGGTACTGATGAATCTCCCCTGCTGATCAATACTCCCAAGTGACCCCCCTGACCCAAAGAATAACCCTCAGCCCCCCAAAACTCATCCTCCTCCCAAGCCCCTCAATTCTGCCATCTCTGCCATCTCTGCCTGACCTTCGTCCCTCCGTTTAGCTGGGGGATGGGGGGAGGGGAGGGCAGGTGGGGCGCTCCTTTGATCTCTTCCTGGTCCTGCTGGAGCTCCCTGGGGATAGGCGATCATGAGGCGGGGTCCTGCTCTGGCTCCTCCAGGTGCTGGAGGGCCCTGCTGCCAGTGGGTGTGCAGCTCATTGGTCTGAAAAGGGAACCACCTCCTCCCGTGCCAGAACACACACACACACATTCTCACACTCACTCTCTCTCTTGCCATTGTGTCTTTCTCTCTCACCTTCCCCCAGTGTCTTTCTCTCTGACCTCCCCCATTGTCTCTCTCACCTTCCCCCCAGTGTCTCTCACCTTCCCCCAGTGTCTCTCTCTCTCACCTTCCCACAGTGTCTTTCTCTCACCTTCCCCTAGTATCTCTCGCTCACCTTCCCCCCAGTGTCTCTCTCTCACCTTCCCCCAGTGTCTCTCTCACCTTCCCCCAGTGTCTCTCTCACCTTCCCCCCAGTGTCTTTCTCTCTCACCTTCCCCCAGTGTCTTTATCTCACCTTCCCCCAGTGTCGTTCTCCCTCATCTTCCCTTGTGTCTCTCTCTCACCTTCCTTCCAGCGTCTCTCTCTCACCTTCCCCCAGTGTCTCTCTCTCTCTGTAACGCGTAGCTCACCACAAACGAAGTACAACCGCGGTGCTGAGGTAGGGGATTGGATAACACCGACCCACAGCCACGTGGGCGCGCCTAGGATGTAGAGTAGTCGTTCAAACCAGGTCAGGGTTATAGATTGGAGAATGGTTAAGGTACTTGCCAAGTTCAGGAGTGGAGAGTTTCGGATCGTTGTAGTTCGTAGCCAAGTTCTGGATTGGAGAGTATTGGATAGTCGGAGTACGTAGCCAGGTTCAGGATAGGAAAATGTCGGATCGTTGGAGTACTTAGCCAAGGTCAGGACTGGAGACAGGAGAATGGTCGTACAAGCCGGATCAGGAGTGGAGAGAAGCGGAGTCCAATGTGCTAGCAGGGTTCAGCCAGCAAGAGGTTAATCAGCAAACAAGGCAAGGCCTTAGGAACACGGATGTGGCAAGGCACGGCGTCACAATGACTATGCTCAGCAAGACTGAGGGTATAAATAATGTATAATAGGGTAGGGTATAAATAGGTGGAGCCTCCAATAGCCAGCCAGGGCGGAACCAGGAAGTGAGAACCAATTGGCTGCTGGTGCACACAGGTGTGCCCTATGGTGCAGCCTAATCGGGGATGAGGGTGGAACTGCTTGCACTTCATCATGCGCGCGTCATGGAGGCCAGAGGGCGGAGTTTAGAGCACACGTCACTACCACGTCAATTCCTGGTACCATAGGGGACGGGACCAGTCGCGCGCCGACCTGCGCACGTCATGGAGGTCAGGAGGTGGAGCGGAGTACGTGCGTCATTCCGAAGGCGGTCCTGAGTTTCCCCAGAGCGGGGGCGGAGCTTATCTCGTGCATCAGCAGGAAGGCTGGCCAAACGTACACGTCGTGTGACAGAGATGGGGGCAGGATCCGAATCCGCGGGTGGGTGATCAGAGTGCGCAAGGTCCACGCGCGTGTACTGGGACCATGAAACCGCGCATCCTGGGTATCCGTCACGTAAGGTTTGTTGGGATGAGGAGATGGTCTGCGACCGCCAGGATGGCGAATCCTCACACTCTCACCTTCCATCAGTGTCTTTCTCTCACCTTCCCCCAGTATCTCTCTCTCACCTCCCCCCAGTGTCTCTCTCCCCCTCCCCCCAATATGTCTCCCACCTCTCCATGTCTCTCTCCCCCTCCCCCCAATATGTCTCCCACCTCTCAATGTCTCTCTCCCCCTCCCCCCTGTAGAGGGAGAAAGGGGGTGGCCCGGTATTAAAGGGATTGCACCCCATATGGCCATCCCCTGACCTCACCAGAGAGACAAGGGGTTAACTGGACTGCGGTCCAGGGATGAGCTTTGCACCTTATTATACCTTGAAAATGTATGTTCCCCTGTTCCCCTGTTTCATTATAAGCATGTATATTAATGTTTTAAAGTGCATTTCTGTATCTCCAATTCTGGAGGTCGCAGAGAGTTCATATTTGGCCAATATGTGGAGTCACTGTAGGCATTAAAAACTGGCAAAGGTCGACCCACTGAGCCCACCAGAATGGAACTTATTAATATGTGTAGATATTAAAGTGTATATGTATTTTATTTTGGATCTGTTCTGAAAATGCAGACGCCATTTGCTAGGCTAATAAGTCATGAAGGGCAGACGGCTGAGTAGCCTAAGCACGGTGATCAAAAAGTAACTGCCTTGATTGTTACCCAATGTCTAGGGATTAAGTATTAGTCAATCAACAAATTCTGCCAGTCTAATTGTTACCTGAGGGCATGGGTTAGTCTGTTAGTCTGTGTCTCCACATTAGAGAGTGGATACAGATAATTGTTCACCAATAGGCTGTGTTCAATGTTAAGAATAGGGTTGCACAGGTATATAAACTGTGTCAACCCTACAGTTTTTAGTTGTGCTGGAGTTGTGCTTCTGATACCATCCTGAATGTCACTGGACTGCTGGAGAATTGCTAGCGGATACTTTTCCATCCCCCAACCCTAAGTAAGTGTTACCTTCTTGTCTGTTAATTGTACTATATTGCTGTGTTCACCTTTTTTAAGGAATAAATTATATTTTATTATATCTAAGCCTCGTTCAGTGCAACCCAGATATTTGGTGTTCATTATATCTTGTCATAAGCTACCGTGACACCCCCAATATGTCTCCCACCTCTCCATGTCTCTCCCTCCCCCCAATATGTCTCCCACCTCTCCATGTCTCTCTCTCCCCCTCCCCCCAATATGTCTCCCACTTCTCCAAGTCTCTCTTTCTCTCGCCCTAACCCTAATATGTCTCCCACCTCTCCATGTCTCTCTTTGTCACACACTCACACACACTCACACACACACTCTCACACACACTCTCACACACACACACTCACCTCATCAAGCGGCATTCAGGAAGTCAAAGCTGCATGAGCTGTGCAGCTCAGCGCCACCTAATGGCTGCAGGAGAAATTGCAGTTACAGACTGCTTTTCTCTCTGCTTCTCTGCAAAATCGCCCCCGCCGCCTATGCCCCCCCTAAACAATCTTGCCCCACCCCAGGGGGGCGCAACCCCCAGTTTGCGCACCTCTGCACTAAGCTTTATTCACACTCTCTCCTTTTTTATAGCTGTATACCTGTGTAAGCTATATCTGATTCCCATATACCAACCTTTCTTGCTTTTTGTATCCTTGAAAACCTTAAATAAACATTATACAGGCAGTCCTCGGTTATCCAACGGATACCTTCTGGAAGTAGCGTTGGATAGTGAAACCGTTGTAAAGTGAGTCCCATGATGATCAGTGGCAGTGAGCGTTGTATAACGCATTCAGGTGTCGGGTAACGCATTCTGGCGTCGAAATACAGCCAATATGGTTGCATTGTAAAGCATTGAATATGCCATTCATTGTAAAGTGAAACGTTGGATATAGAGGACTACCTGTATATAAATAATAAAAACAATACTTTTTCACAGCTAACAGAGTGCAGCAGCAAGTAACTTTTTTCTTTGAACAAGTTAACCACATTACAATATTGAATATGCACACATCCTAAATAACATTCTAAACAATGATTAGTTTCAACATCAGCATAACATTTACATTTTCTGCATGATTTAAGGGTTTCAGATACACCCCTTCACCCCTAACCTCCCTAAAAAACAGAACAAAAAGCAGACTCTGTGTTCAGACAGTTACATCTCAATAGTAGTGGGCTGGATCTGGAATCTACACAAGCCCACCAAAACCGTCCAGCGCTGGTACTGCTTTACAACTATTGGACATACTTAGCAGAGTGACCTCCAACTCCCCCGTGGCAACAGGTGGAGTCAGCATCCACGACTTTAGTTGGGACCCAACAAATAAGATCTTCTTTGATTTGTTCACTAACTTGGGCTCTTTCAAACATGTCATGATTAAAACTGATCTCAAGATGCAGAGTCCAGATAATGGTGGTAGACCCTTCCCACCACTGGACATTGCAGTCTACAACAGCCACAGCAATGGGGGTGAGACAAATGGAGTGGACCCTTGGCAGTAGGGGCCCAAACTTTCATGATCTCAGTGATACAACAGGATGGACAAAGCATTAAATAGAGTGATCTCCCATGTCCTCCTGGCTTCAGTTGAAGATTCCCCCAAGCTCCAGGGACCACCTCGACCCCCCTTTAACTGAAGTGGAACTCAGGTATAGGGTGCTACCAAGTGGAGGTCTCCATGGCATCTGTTGGATGCCGGGGAGGCCTTGACCATGGAAGACCCTATAGTTTCCCTGAGCCTGATTGAGCCAAGATTCACAATGGTATCCTGACCAGCAGTATCAAGAATGTCAGTCTCAGGTCCAGGGGCTGCCACAGACAACACATCTACACGGATGGGCTTGGGCTCTACCGGATCATCAAAAGAATCACCACTCTCTCGACATCATACTTATAGGATCACAGCGTTTAATACTCGTTTTAATACCCATTATTTTAATCTGGATAATAAATTTTTACTTTTTTTAACTATCTCACTATACATCCAATAGGCGTTTGAGTGCCCATACTAGATTTCTGTTCTCCAGTTGTTCTTCAAAACACAACAGTATTCCAAGTTTAATCAATCACATTTCCTAGAAATTGCATTTTGAACTACTAGACACAAGTATTTAAATGATGTCATTAATAAAAGTTTATACAAGATTTTCGATCAGGTGTCAGCAAAACTGGTACCTGTACATGCTTTGCACTTATCTGTTTTATAAAGGTTTACACCCTAACAGCACCCCCATGCATATTGTATTAAAAATGGTGGTGGATATTAAATAGTTTTATCAATGAGGTACTTCAGGGGTTAAAGTTGGCTTGAAATTGTGTTAAAAATACAATAATTTTTTTTGACAGGTCAAAACCCTTTCTATGTCTGTGTTGATCTACAAAGAGGGCTTAATTGGGGGGCTATCACTGATGGCCCACTAAAAGTGAAAAATGCATCGTTTGAAAGGCTATCTATGATAGCCAGATCATGGGCTGTCAGCCTCTAAGAAATCCTTACATTCTTGAAATATCCCCTGTGCATCATAGAGATGTGACAAATACAGTAGGTTACCACTTAGTCTGAATGCTTTGTTCAAAATGAAGATATCATGGGATGACACCTATTCGGAAGAATAACATTTGATTTATGGTAATCGTTGCAAGGAGACGGATGCAATGAGGGCAAACACTTGATGTTTCAGAACTGGAAAGGGACAGATATCAATGTATCACTCAAATTTAGAAGAAAGCCATTCAAAATTAGTATTGTTACATTCAGAAAACTCACCTGAACCTATTTATATGACGTGTGTCTGTCTAAGTATTAGAGAAACTAAGATATGATGTCTTTAATATATTGAGTCAGACTTTTGAAATCCAAAGAAGGGATATTTTTTGTCTTAAGTCATAAAAATGTCATTCGGACTTGAGGTATGACTGGGGTGGGCTTATATTATTTCAATGGGGAAGAAATAGTACATAAGTCCCACCAAAATAATATGAAAATCATAACAGAGGTGTGGTTTGGGATTAGAGACGTGAATTCTCTTTTACTCCAGTGACCTCTATGGGAAAGTACTTATGACATAATGTAATGTACTGTATTGGTATTTCTGTTTATGTTTTATCCTTTTATTTTAAGAAACTAATCTGCATTTATAATAACTGTGTTCTTGTAATAATATTTTTCTGTAACCTAAGCACTGTATTTTTATATATATAGTGAAACAAAACTTTAATAAGTGATGATTTGGGCTCTGAATGAATTGTTTGCATGCTTTGTATAGACTTTAGAATATTTTCGGACACCTTTTTGTGACAACAGATTTTTGTGTGTTAAGGTACACTATCCAGAAACTCAAGAGTCCTCTATAGAGTGGGAAGTATCAGACAGCAACGCAGAGCATAGTCCTAGATACTGTATAATACTAGATTTAAGAGCAGACAAAGAGCTCACCCACCACAACTTTTTTAGACTAACCCAGGTCCTCCTCCATGCATCGAGAAACAGGGAGACCAGAAGGGGAAAAGGGGGTGCAAAGAGACAGGGGAACATGGGTCCCCAGGAAAACAAAAGGCCACCCACGACAGTAGTGGATAGTACCGCTGATGCGGTATTGGTACCTCTAACTTCAGTACAGGAATCTCAGATTTTCAATATCTCAGATTTTACATTTAATCAACATCCTAATTATGTCCTTGTAGGAGATAAATGCAGAGGTATAACCAGGGAGACATATTTAAGGGAAAATAAATCTTGGCTTTTATTTAGCCCACAGCTTTATATCAGCATGCAAAACAAACAAACAGCCTATCCCTTTGTAAGGGCTAACTCATACTTCCCAGTCCCTATCTGCAGGGCTGGGAGGATAGGCCTCTTACTAGCCTCTGACCCACAGTTCAAAGAGGCACCTGTTATCAGGGCCTCTTTCCATCAGTTCGGGTGTGGGTTGGTGTACATGGGGGGCACCCTCTTGTTGGTTCCAGTGACCGCTGTGTCCTGGAATAGAGAGGCTAGTTCCCTGGGATCCCTCTCAGTCAGAGGCTCGACTGGTTTCTCTTTCACCCTCCACTGAAGAGCAAGTGATTTGTGCACAATAGAGCAATTTTTCAATACCCCCCCACCCCAGTTGCTCTATTGTGCACATACAGTAAATATCTTGCGGTGTAGATGCAGGATCATAGCACCTCTAGATGAATTGTGTTAGACAGAGTGAGTGCTAGTTCATTTTATTTTTTTGGCTTGTAAAAGTTCAGCCTTGTGGATGGCAGATGGGGTTGCCAGGTGGCTTGTCCAAAAATACTGGACACAATGGTGAAAGGAGCGACGCGCGTGAGAATCGTTGGTGGGGAAGAATGTTATTTATAAATTACCTGACGGTTACGTATTTTTTTCTAAATTTCACTCCAAGTATTCACCAATTTGCACCAATTTATATTCTATTTCATAAAAAATCTGGGGAGGAGTCTTGGGAGGGAGTGCCCTCCTCCCATAGGATTTTTTTAGGAAATAGAATATGAAATAGTGAAAATTGTTGCAATCTCATCTCCCCTCCCTTCATCCTCTCACACCCCCTTCCCTTCATCCTCTCTTACCCCCCTCCCTTCATCCTCTCTTACCCCCCTCCCTTCATCCTCTCTTACCCCCTCCCTTCATCCTCTCTTACCCCCTCCCTTCATCCTCTCACCCTCCCTCCACTTCATCATCTCTCAGTCCCGCTCCATTCATCCTCTCTCAGCCTCACTCCATTCGTCCTCTCACCTCCCTCCCTTCATACTCTCTCACCCCCTCTCCCCTTCATCCTCTCCCACCCCTCCTCCCTTCATCCTCTCTCACCCCCCCTGCCTTCATCCTTTATCACCCCCCTCCATTCATCCTCTCTCACCCTCCGTCCCCTTCATTCAATGTTCAAGGATCATACTGCTGCACATCCAGGAATGTGGTGTATATGATTCAATGCAGCAAATGTAACCAAGTATAATACATTGGTGAAACCAGCCAAAAACTTCAAACCAGAATGAACCTACACAGACACACAATAACACACCATGAAGAAGGAAGATACTGTACTCCAGTGAGACACCCTTCTCATAGGCAGATTATTCCATAAAGGATTTAGAAATCCAAATTCTCAAAGGAATGTTTAAAATCACTCAAGAACGGAAAACATTTGAACACAAAATTATAATTTCTGTGACACAAAAAAAAAAGAAGGACTGATATTGGGTTTCTTACACACAATCATCATTTTTTGTAATGTTACTCTGTTAATTTTACAATTTACCTCTTCTCCCCCGGTTGAACCCCCATCACACTTCACACCGCTGATGGATACATGGTTCTACATTCTCTCCATATTTCTCACTATGCCTTTCATCCATGTATTGCTGTGTCTGTTTATTTACCCTCTGCAATGAATTATCCACACCTCCTGTCTTAGATTGTTATTTTGGACTTTACAACTGTGTTAAACTCATAGAATCTTTTATAATTCCATATTACTTGACCTGAGGAAGAGAGAGAACTCTCAAAATCTTGTCTTAAAATATCAATTGTTAGTCCAAATAAAAAATGTATCACCTAATACTGAAGTACTCATTTATTCTGCATTATTGCAACTGGACTAACATGACTATTTCTATATAATTCAAAATACAGAAGCAATTTATTAATTTCTAGATTACAATACTTTTATTCAAATATTTTCAAAATTCCACAACAAAGAACTTCTTAAGAATCCATAGGATAAAATAGTATGTCTAACTGTTTTTGTAGTTTTCATTATATATAGTATACACCGCTTCACTTTGTAATATAAGTCCATACATTGATTTTAAAGCATTTGTAATAATAAAATAATTCTAAATTTAATTTTATAATGTATATCTTTCAATATCCATGTAATTGTGTATATAATAATGTATTTGTTAGTATACGACTATGAAACGAGACAGGATATTATCAGCTAAAGCACAAGTAGAACCCATATCTAGGCATAGTCATACCCAATGCCTTAACTATTATATCCTATGTGTGCTTTCTTACATACAGTAGTCAACATTTTAGATAATGGTTTTAATTTCCTAAATAGTTTGACATAATACTGGTCTCCTAAAAATGAAAAACAGAGCCACAGAATAAATTGCAAAATTATTATTATTATTTTTTTTACACCAAACATGAAAAGCAAATGCAAAACTACCGGGTGATGTAGACATGAAAGCATTTAGAGGAAAACAATGTTGCTTTCAAACCAAAGGTCATTGGAGCTGACAGAAGCAATCTTTTAGAAAGTTTCTCATAACCCTTACATGTTTGTGGCTCTCTATTACATTACCAGGCTGTCTAATTGCAGATTTTGTGTGTGGTTTAGTGAAAAAGTAACTCCCTGACCTCAGCACTGAACAAGTACTCCTTATTGAAACGACTCATTCCTTGCTACATTCCAGCAGTTTAGGTCAAGATATGTTGGCAGGATTCATGCTTATCACATTCAGTATTACAGGCATGTAAAGCAGACAAACAGGCCACTATAACAGAGTGTGGTGCTGAATAGTATTATTGTAGGCAAGAAGAAGCTATAATGTACAATTCAAAATAGTTTTTTTGCCTGAAGGCAAACGTAAGGACATTAAGGGCTGATAACATGTTTTCTTTATATCTTTCTGCAAAATTAACATATTATTTTTTCTGTGTGGTTGTGAGATGCCAAAAAAAATTCCCTTCAATAATAGTAATCAATGGTCTTTGTGATGTTTATTGAAGCCAATTTAAATAACACACATTTTAATTTTTGAAGCTGAATATAAAGAACAATGATAATTTGATCAAGAGATTTCTATCAATACATATTTCTATTACTAAGGCAAGTATTGCTCTTTTAATATTTTGCCTAAAGATGTCATTTAACATTCCAGTTTTCATTTACAAATAACCATATATATCATTATTATTACCCTACCATTTTTTACCCAATGAGTTATTTAAACAGTTCCAGTAAGTGCCTCGATTTATGAGAGCTGAAAAGTTGAAAAATGCATAGGTGGATTAAAAATGATAATAAATAATGGTAATAAATGGTAGATTGTCGTGGTCCCTGATATGGGAGCATATTTAGAGAGGTAAAACAGTCAAGGGACCCATTATTCAGCACTGTCTGAGGTCATGTCATCTTGGTTCATGGGAATGGTGAAATGTAACCTCTGCATTGAGCATGTGGGAGCAAATTCTCCAGCCCAGAGTATAGAAACAAATACACAGGCTATGAATGAAGTGTACATGCCAAATTTATAACTCAGTAATGTTGTACTTTTTATTAGGATTTATTATTTCTTTTCCAGTGCAGGATTATCCAGTCTGACAGTTCGGAGACATACCTTCCCTTATCCATATTTCATTCTTCATCTGTATACTATTTACTCTGAAGCAGTAGAAATATATCATGCTTTCTAATTATGTGTGACAAACATGTTCTATACACTTGTTACAACCAGTTGTAAGTTGTGAGCCTTTGTTCTGTTTGTTTTCCAGGAACACCACATCTTTCACACGTTTTTCAACTTTTTATTGTATGTACTAAAAAACATACCCATTGTGAAATGGACATACAGTACATATGTATCTATACAACACTTAATAGAATGTTAGCTTTTGATTCACTAAAGTATAGTGTATCTTTTGTGTTGGATAGTTTCCAAGTACTTTTCTAATAATAGAAATGTTTTCTTTGGGTTTATCTATCTGTATTGTCTGGAAAACTCTTATTTTCACGTGACTAAGAAAAATAACCAATTCTAAGAGTTTCAAAAATATTGTTTTGTACTAATGTCCCTTTTTACACGGTGAACATTATGGTACAGATTATTGATAGTTGATCGAACTTGCAATGCACAAATGTGTCCATATTAAGCACAAAAATATATGCTGCCAAATATACTCGTTTTATTCTATAGGAAAGACACATTTCAATAACTACTTTGGAATTTCATAAAGACTTTGTTTTGTTTTGTTTTTTATCAAGAGAATGCAAAATGATAGACAATTGGAGCAATATATGAGTATTACATAGTTTTAGTGTTTTGACAAACAATTTACTTAAACATTGAATTATGTATTGAATTACAGCATCTATATTAACATGTTCATTCTGGTGATATAGTAATTCAAGGAGCGTTAACATCTCATTTAACAGTAATTGCATTCTAAACCTTTGTTTTATTATTATTTTTAATAGGAAGAAAGATCGCAACGGTCAAAATCTATGGCCTGTCTTATAATGAAGCTAGAACAACTGAATGTAGACATTGAAGATGCTATCGCTACTGGTGCTCCTCCTTTACATGTGATCCCCACAGAAATTTATAGAAAGCTGGTAAGAATTCTCTAATATACAGAAGGATAACAAAACGCATGTTATTTTTTTAATACATTTCATAAATATTCATTTTCAACATGAATGAATTATATGTAATCGGTTTTACAAGAAAAGGTTTAAGATTATCTGTGCCGATCGGGGAACTATTGCACTATAGTGAATGTGAGTTTCCTGTGAGAGTGCCTGCTCGACACTCACCAGTACCAAAATTTGATTGTAAGCTCTTTGGGGCAAATGTATATGTACCTCGCTGCATACATGTCAGTGCTATGGAAGAACAAAATATCATTATTATATGTCAAAAGTGATTTGAAATGATACAGTAAGTAGTGAAAGATGTTTCTGTCTCATTTTCTGAAAGTTACTTTATGACTTGTTCTCTGTTCTGAAAGCTTTTTTGTTGTTGTTGCTTATACCTAACTAGCAACAGCAAATACAGTATGTCAGGACCTTACATCCTCAGTAACACAACAGCTATATTTATTCAGGTGACAGCTGGCAAGTTACATTTACTTGAACTTGCAATTTAATAATTCAGAGAGTCTGAAGAAATGTTTTCTGCCTCACCTATTCACTGCATATCCTCATATTGGCCCAGATACACCAAGTAGTGGTAAGGGAATCTGGAGGTGTTATCTCCAAAAATGTGTACATTTTTGGTCAATTTGCATGCTATGAGATATTCACCATTATAGTCAAGAATGCTTGGTGGACACAATAATGTCAGTGCCTAATGGCCTCTTATTGGGTAAAGCTGGCAGCCATATTGTGCATGAGAAGACGCTGATAACCCGGGAACCTGTAGGGTCGCCAGAACTCAAGTTCAGATACACTTGTGTGTGCCTTAGTACTAAACTCCCATTTCTCCATCTGCGCCAGCTACATGAATACATATTTTTTCATTGGTTGGGGCCCACAGAAATGGACTGTTCTTGGCATACAGATTTAAATAATATATAGCAAAATAATATTTCTATGTGCCACAAAATTAGTTAAAAGTGGTCAAAATCATCACTAAGTTCAACTTGGTCTAAACCCTAAAACGAATTTTAATAGTATTAGCACAGAGTGAAGTTGCTATGTATCCATCCAAAAATGTATTTGACACAGCACAGAGGTTTCCTGTAGGTTAACAAAATGTATTATTTTCACAGTACAGTATGGCTATTATAAATAATATAACACTTATAATTGTTATTTACTAATACTAGTTCTAAAAAAAATATACAGATAATTCAATTTTAATTGAAATGGGGTATTCAACATTAGGGATGCATTAAAAAAATCATTTCTAACAACAAATTATGGGTCATGTATGAATCCTTCATACAGACAGTACTATGCACATTTTATGAAGGTTTGTATTACTTTTTAGCACTGACATTTTTATGCACATAACATGTAAAATAAAATCTAAGTATATAGGTCCCCAACTGTGTTTGCAAATGTATTTGATACTCAAAATATGATGTGACTCACAGTCCCCTGGACAGGCGCAATAGCTACGTAGCAAATACTGTTCAGTACGTGGTGCATGGGCAATATTTAAAAAGACTTGTGAGTATTTATGGGCTCTATAATATATATAAGCACAGATGATTAATTGCGGTCAATAGTAATTTCAGCTCTTTGTTTTGCCTGTTTCTTTTGTATGCAAGGGGATTGCTCTCCATTTACTGCAAACACATGTTTTTTTCCAGATATGTAAAAATGTACATACACATATCTATGTATAGATGTGGAGCAATTATAGAACAAATAATGTAATACTTTCTATTTAGTATGGAATGTTTTTGTCTAAATTTACATACATTTACATAATTAACTCAGCAGTTTGTTCCTTTTTCCCATGAGTATCACTACACAAAACAAATCTCTGTATAATTAGCAGGCCCGCAAAACAGGAGTGCACATTTTTATTTCTCAATGAACCCTATTTAATGAGCTTTGAAGCTTTGTTAGGAAAGATTGTACCTCCATATCAATGGACATATAAAACATATAAAGGAGGGGCGATATGAGATTTGCAGTGTTCTGTATGCATAGAAGGTGAAGAAACATGCAAAGTGAATGTGTGTTTTCTTAGAAGCTCTCTTGCTCTGCTTTGAATTTCTGTCTATAGATTGGGTTCCCTGGTGACTTTTCTAAAATTACTGAACACAATGATGAAAGGTGCGACGCGCTCGAGAAAAGTCTGTGGGGAGGCATGTTATTTATAAATTATCTGATCGTTACGTCATTTTTTCTACATTTCACTCCAAGTTTGAACCGAATTGCACCAATTTCCACCATTTCATATTCTATTTCGCAAACAAATTCTGGGGAAGGAGCACATACTTGGAGTGAAATTTAGAAAAAATTACAGAACGATCAGATCATTTTTAAATAACATACCTGCAATCATACAGGCCCATGGGGAGCAATACTCACCGTAATGCTCCTCCCACAAATTCCAAGATTGTTGCACCCCTCTTTATCTTTTCACCCCCTCCCCTTTCATCCTCCCCCCCCCCTCTCTGTTATCCTCTCACTCCCTGTCTCTGTCATCCTCTCACCCCCCCAGCCCCTCAACCCCCTACCCTGTCATTCTCACCCCAACAGGACAGCCACAGAAAACACACACCAGGACAAAACAGAACAAATACACGCACTCACCATCACCTCTGTCCACTCCATGCTTTTTCCTCCTCTCCCGACACCCCCTCCTGATTAGCTGCATTATCCAGCAGCCGCCAATCAGGATGGAGGGTGCTGCCCAGCCCCAAGAAACAGCCCTGCTCTGGGAAATCCCGCAGCCCCCCCATGCAGGTCAGGTCACTAAGTCCAGAGAGGTAATACTGGACACATAAATGTCCAGTATTACCTCTAATTTTTTACTGGACAGTGTGTCCACATAAAGGACAGTCCAGTTCAATACCGGACACCTGGCAACCCTATCTACGAATAGTTCTTGGTTCCTGTTAATCAGATCAGTACTGTATGTAACACATTGCTGTGCTGCATGATCCTGCAGCAGAATAAAGTGTTGTGAGTAACAATTGCCTACTCTTTAACCAAGCACACACTCCACACACAACACCAAACACTTTTTGGCAATGAGCATGGGATTTTACAGTTGTTAAGGACACAGCAGCAGGATTGGGGTACAGAGAAGGGAACGCAATAACAGCAGGCATTCCAGTAGAGGCCATCTTGGAAGCTGTCTGCAGAAAAAAATGATTGCACTGGGACACATCCAGGAATGTGATGTAAGAGAACCTGCATCATGGGACTCTTACTCAGAATCACTTTCATATTTAATTGACGAAAACCAGATAGACAACCCCGAACATGACCTGGGAGTCATTATTTCAGCTGACTTAAGAGTAGGCAAGCAGTGTACCCAAGCTATGTGGAAAGTCAGCAGGATGCTGGGTTGTAAAGAGAGAGGTATGACTGGCGGAATCCTCAATTCGCCCCTTTGCCTGAGAATACCACCTTACATACCTCCTTGTGTGCCACTCCTAAGCACAAAAACACCAAGTCACAATTGTGAGGGAAAATGGTCACAGCATTTTAGTCACAATCATATATGTAAATTAAGAAGGCCTTGCCAGCATCACATATTTGTAGAGTTCCAGACGAACTTGTATACCAGGCACCAGCCGTACCTGCTCAGTGGGACAATCCAAATTCCATACCCGACATTCCACCATTACCAACCAATTCCATGAGAGGACACCACAACACCCTGTCATTCTCCATTGAACATTTGTGCTGCCTCTACCTCCATGAGAGGAGAGCACCGAACTCTACCACCAAGCTCAACCCCTAGCACAGGCAACAGCAGCACCTCTCCCAATCAATGCACCAAGTGGAAGCAGCGGAGAGCCTCCTTTCTCCCCCACCGAACCGATCTCCATTGCATTCCTCTGACTGCTATGACAAAAAAGTCAAAAGATTGCCAACACCTAGCATTTATTTATTTAATTGTTCTTTATCTTTTAAATAGATATTTTTTTATTTTCTTTAATTGTTTTAAACATTAAAACATTGCCAATGATCCAGGATTACATACTATAAGAAATCCAATTCAATAATAATTATATTGTAATGAGTAAATCCATTATCAAAAATGAATGTGTGATAGCGACAAAAGGCGCTAACTACAGTATAATTACTAAAATAAATATTGTGATATACACGTGCAATATTAAAAATTACGAATGAGGGCACTCTGAGCACTGCTAGATAATATCAGGCTGGAGGCACCGTGCAGTAAGAAAAAACTTTATTGCTCATTGAAACTTTGACAAATGTTATTGGACGTTGCACGGTTTACCAGGTGGATATTAGAGCACCCAATTAGGGAGTCTTTCCCTTATCTGTTTGCAATATTAAAAATTATACTGATAACCAGCTCAAACCCTCTGGTGGATCCTGTCTTCACTGGCTCCAAAAACTTGAATGATATTCATGTAATCCAGGGGGAGCATGTCGGCCGGAAGAGAATGGAAAAAACAACTACTAAGTGTAGATGGTACAGCAATATAGAGATAAAGCGATAACTTGGCTCTATGGATATCCTACTTACAGGATTCCAAATGAAAACAGGCATTTGAATGAGGTGAGGATATGCTGGATTATGTATTATGGACATTGCTGTTTTTGTACATTGTTTAATGAATATAGTATTGAAAGATATACATGCCAAGATCAACGCTTATGTAGTGTATTATATTTTGAGTTCCTGTGTATTCCACTTTAGATGGTATCTATATCCTCAATAGATGCCTGTTTATTAGGATATATACGCTTGTTGTTCGTAGCTTTAGTGCAGCTGCTGTATTAGAAGAGAGATACTGATTGGAGCACACTTAGTAGTTAGGGTATTTAAGCCTGCAGTTTGTAGTGGGACATCATAATCCTGACGAAGCCAGAGACCCTACAAGGTTGGTGAAACATGTTGAGGAGGAGTTCCTGAGCCAGTTGGATTAATCCTATGTTCGCGGAGCACTTTGAAGCCACGGAGAGAAGCCGGGGGAAGTGACGTCACAGAGTCAACGGCGCAACGAAGCAGAAGAGCAGAGCACACCGCGAGGTTGACCGGCTGTACGCATCCCCCCTGCAGGGAGGTGGTGAGAACATCTGATGCACCGCGACCTTTGATAATATCCATTGCGCTTTTTTATAGCACTATTGTAAGTGTTCATATTTTCCCATTGTCATAAAGCTGTGTTTATAATATTGATCTGCACTATCAGTTCTTTCTCTCTTTCGACTACTACCCTCTGCTAAAGACACTGACTGGCACATTGAGATGCTTACCACATCTGCATATCCTCACCTCATTCCAATGCCTGTTTTCATTTGGAATCCTGTAAGTATGATATCCATAGAGCCAAGTTATCGCTTTATCTCTATATTGCTGTACCATCTACACTTAGTAGTTGTTTTTTCCATTCTCTTCCGGCCAACATGCTCCCCCTGGATTACAAGAATATGAATCCATTATCAATACAGAGTGTCGGAAAGTGTCGGATTATGCAGTATAATTCTGATGGTTCTTTCTATATGTAACAGGGTATGTCCCATTATACCTTTCTTTCCCCCTGTTATGTAAGTCCTGTTAGCTGCAGGCAGTAACAGGTTAAATCTATGGGCTCTTGACCACCCCTAATGCCCCTCTTATGAGTGATAGAATTAAGGTGGTGACTCATGGCCTGTGTAATCAGGGATAGGTATAGACCATGAGCCCCTCCGCTTCTTGAGTCTCCTAGGAGGGTGTGACAAAGTTAGTGAGAGTCCTGCTTCAGCTCTTGAAGAGAGAAGAAGCTGAGAGCTGTGAGTCTCTCCTATGGCAGGATGAGCGTGCTCACCCCCAGCCTTTGGTTGGGGGAACATCAGATTCAGCCACAGAGTCCTGTAAGATCAGGGCCTTCACCATGTATTATGAGTCTACCTTACAAAAGTCAAAGATTTAGGATTAACTAGTAACAATGCTAAACGCATATTTCTTATGAACATCATCAGTTATCATCCAGAAATGTTGCATCATACTGAGGTTATTATAACTGAGTGATTTTGAGAAGTACTGGCTTGCTTTGAGACATCAGGCACACAAAGTCAAGAAGGACAAATATGGGACAGGAGCTCCAATGTCACCTTCTTTGGCTATCGCATTGATGCATCTGGTATCCACCCAACAGAAGACACATTAAAGGCAATCAATTGTGCTTCTGAGGCAAAATCCAAAAAGTAACTTCAAGCGTTCCTGGGACTGCTCAATTTCTACCTTAGTGTTAATGCCCACAAGGCAACAATTGCACAGGTCTTCAAGACTGTTAAGATGTCATTAACATGTGACTCCTACTCAAAATGGCTCAAAGTGATCTCAGTCTCAATATAAACCTCTGCTGTAACAATCACTGCCCTTCAACTCATGGGATACGAGATGTCATTGTGACTGATACAGAAACTTATTTTACCTCTGAAGAGTTTGCCAATAATAACCTAATTCGAGCTGTCACCATTGCTCATCACAGCTCTTAAGAAAATGGGCAGTCTGAAGGGATGTTGCGGACAACCAAAGATGCTTTAAAAAGGATAAGTAAGGGTGATTTGCTGATAAGGCTTGCCAGTTTCCTCTTTGCTAAACATGTCACTTCATGCCCGATCACTGGAATCAGTCAAGAAAAAGCTGCTTATGGGACATTGTCTCAAGACCTACATTGGCTGTCTTTCAACCAAGACCTATTTGAGGACTTCTAACAAAAGGTGGAACAGGCAATGGACTCTACCTCTCTCTTTCTCCCACTCTCTTTCTCGCTATCTCTCACTTTTTCTCTCTCTTTCTCCCACCTTTAGGTATGACTTTCCTAATGTCTTTTTAAATTCCTGTGTTAACTATAATGAACCTTTGTTGATATGTGTTTTTGGGGCAAACGCCTCTTCTGCATCTTATTAGCAATGGTGGACGTTATACTTAATGCAATCCCCTTTCTGGCTAAATACAGATCTTAATGATGCGTTATTGTGTTATGAGGATACATGTTAACATTTAACAAGGTGTTAACATATGTTAGCACCTTAATCAAAAAATAACGAACCTCTGTGAATCTGGACCTTTTTCAGTTTAGTATGATTAAAAAGAAAACATGTAGCCGAGAATACTGCTTTAAAAACAAAGAAGGGGTTTGGGGCTTTAAAATCAAAAAGGGGTTCAACAAGCATACAGCACAATTAAAAATGTGTCTCTCATTGTCTTAAGTCAAGTCAATAGGAGTTACCATGTGGGAGTACTCAACCAGCTAGCGTACTATAAAAAAGGTGTCCCTCCTTGTCTTAAATGAAGGCCAGTCAATGTGGTGTGGACCGATCTACACTATCGCTCTTTAATAAAGAATCCCCTATGACTCCATACATTATTGTAATCACACACACCCCAACACATTCTTTTTTTTTCCCCTTTTGATTTAAATACATTTTTCTCCAGTGTCTTTGCCTCTTGCTGTTTGACTCATGTGTAATGGTACAAGTCGTTGATATACATACCCAAGCAAAATTATTGACACGGTTATGTGAGTGTGCATACAGACGTCATTAAAGTACGTGTGAGTATTTTGTTCTTGCTTTCCATAATTTAACCACACAAAGATGTTTTATCATAAGACAGGAAATATCTTCCCAAGGACAATTTTACATTAATACCATATGGCAACAATTACTGCACCAATATAAACTTGACCCCAAAACACAGAGCGAAATAGTACTTTGTTTACCAAACAGAGATCTCACTGACATCACTAGAGGGAGAAACTTTACAAAAAAATAGGTTAGAAAGCCAAAGGAAGTACAGGCAGGAAATGGATAGCTGATGAGTCATTCTACTTGAATGTACCGTATGGCTAACAAGGTTTTGGAACACACATCTTAACAACACTGTTGATATTGTAAGATTTGGCGTGGGAACTCCAAGTGCAGTTTGACCTCCTACAGTACACGCTATGTTTTATTTATGTTTTAAACTTTTGGTATAATTGAATCCCACTAGTGCCAAAAAATTACCTATAGTTCTATACTCACATTTCTAAATCAATACAGTGTTAAAGAGGGAATCCAAGTGAGATTTTTTTTTGCATATTTTTTAACATGGGATTGAAGCAGGGGGACTCCGGAGCTGAACCCCATAAATTTCAGCTCCAAGGACTGTCTGCTTCCGGAGATACTTACCTCTGTAGGGGGTGCTGGTAGCCACTCCAGCTCGCTAGCAGGGATCACGTAATGACTGGTATTCAAAGCTCCCGCGCACGATGGGCCAATAGGAAGCCGTGACATCATCCGGTGCAGAGAGATACTGGCACCCCCTTCAGAGGTAAATATCTCTGGAAACAGGATGTCCCCAGAACTGAAATTAATGGGATTCAGAAAGGAGACCCCCTGCTTCAATCCTATGTATGGAAAAAAACACAAAACAATTCAACCCGTTTGGATTGCTCCTTGAAGTGAATTGCAACACTTAATCTCCAAGTGGCAAAAGAAGCCAGCACATTAGCTGTGTGGTGGTAACCAGTTTTGCAACTGAGTTCCGTTACACTGCTACAAACTTTAAAGAAGCAGTTCCTGCCAGAAAGCAGCAGTCCCACCTGGCCGATTTAAACATATTTTTTTTAATTTATATAGGTATATATATATATATATATATATATATATATATATACCTATATTTGTATAGGTATATATATATACATACAAGACAAACAGATATATAGTAGCGCCAAAAACACAAATATATGAATATCTAAGTGATGTGAACTGGCACTGGCCCTTTAAGGCGCATAGGAGCAGCTATAGCTGTATTAGTGTGCTAGGACTGCTGTGCAAACCCAATGGATGTTTGCTTGGATATTGCAACATGTTTCGGGGCTTTTGAATAGCTTTGGACCTTATATCCACTAATATATAGGCTATTTTACTGTATTACACAGCACTCGCGTCGCGCTTGCGCAGTAAACCCTGATCGGATTGAATGAGCCTTGTGGGCACTCATACTGCACCGACACACTTTATTCGAGCAAATACCCAGTATGTACCTGGCAGATACCTGGAATGCGCCGCTCCTCACCTCTGACAAGCCCCGTTGCGTTTGCCTTCCCAGCCTGGGTTCATGCCTGGCTGATGGGCGGCTGATCTGTTAAATGATAATGATTAGGATTTAATAGGCTGCAATGCTTCGCGTGTCTACCAGATGGCATAAATTCATGAATTGTAATGCAGTATATATATATACTGTGCAGTATTGCAGCCAGCGGGAATAAAATGCTTCAATCCCTGCCTGGAAAATAACCCAATGCACTCGGGCAGAAAACAGTCACAAACCTCAATACACCCGGGTATACCCGAATTCGTGGGACTAGCCGAGCTCGAATAAAGTGTGTCGCCAGTGTAGTACACCAGGACTGATTTTTACTTCCTAAACAAGATGGTGTTGCATTCCAGCATAGGGCTGCAGTCCACAACAGCTAGTTATGCAAGGTGTTTGGTGGTTTTTTTGATTTTACACAGGTGAGCATGTTTAATTATCACTTGGGTTTGATAGATGTGGGTATATAAGGGTATGCACTAGCATTCACACACTGCACATCCCTGAGGAAGGTCACATTCTGATGACCGAAACGTTGGATGCAGTGCCTATGTATTTATTCTGAATACATCAACTTTGGATTTCCGGTACGGTATACTGACTGCCACTTCTGGGCAGACTGGGTCTGAGTTAGCTACGGACCTTCCGATTTGGCCGATCAGAGTACACCCTACCTGGGGAACCCCTTTTGGGCATAGGCTTCCTTGTATTTGAACAAATCGGTTTATCATGACCATTGCTACAGATGCTATCTGGGTAGGGCACCTTCCCTAACTTTAAAACACCAAATGGAACAGATCAATCTTAGCACACATATCTATACACAGAAACATATTTACATTATTCACAGTGAGGCTGCTCTAACTGTCACTCCCAGGGAACAAAAGATCTAGAATATTACATAGATTGGGATGTAACAGGTCACCAGACATAAAGTGAGCGTGACTTATTTTCTGGCAAGTCACTCTATACCATAGATGTCTCTACGCATCTCTATGGTTGGGTCTGTAGCTCCGGTTTGCACAGGAAGTTGCAGTCCTGCAGCTTTGCATCTCCGTGAGTTCTCGTGGTTGCATCCTTAGCTCCTCCTCTCTCAGGTGCCGTCGCAGAATTTTGCAGTGTATGGCTCAGGATCTCCAGATGAGTCTCTGCCGTTTAACCTGACGCGTTTCACGACAGGTGTTGCTTTCTCAGATGTTTCTGTAGTCGGAAGGACTGGCGCTTCTTTATATTGTAACGTTTCATCTGAGAGAGGTGGACCTACAGTAAGGACGCCACCATGAGAACTCACGGAGATGCCGAGCTGGAGGCCTGTGCAAACCAGAACTACAGACACGACCGTGGAGATGCGTGGAGACATGTAGCAGCTGAGTAATAGCACCGTGTATGGACTGATGGAGATTCGGGGCCTCTATGAGAGACTCATGCCTTTATTCCAAGTAAAATCTTGTGAATAGGATTTCAATTTTAACACTCGACGGCAAGAAGATTTTTATTAATACATTTTACGTATATTTTCTACCATAATTCAAGTTTGATTGACTGACTGTATAATCATTGTAACAGCTACAACCACATACTCATAGGGATTCGTCTCTGACCTGCTTTTCCTTGAGCAGAGTGTGTGGTTTATATTATTACTGTTTCTTTCATCCTACAGTATTATACTATGTGTGTTTTCTTTTCATTCTTTCATATCACATCTTCCATCTGATTCCAACGGTGTGCCACACTGGGAACAGAAGATCAACATCCACCTGATATTTCAAACACCTTCTAGCGGTTTGGTTTAGATTATCACCTCTTGTTCTCACAATTTATGGACAAGAATGCTTAAAAAATATCTCTTCTGGGGAATTGATTGATTAATATTGTGGATAAAGAGGCCAGTGGGAATGTATACAAAATTGACATTTCAGACATTTCATTACTTAAAGTAAGTAATAATATTGCCGGTTTAAATTGTGTTTTCTTTCATGACGAAGGACGAAGGAGTGACACAAAGTATTATTACACAAATTTGTTCAGAGTGCTTCAGAGGTGATTGATAGCAATACCAGCTTCAGCAACAGCTTTAATGTACACATGGAGACATGTATTGTGTTATTTTGCAACTCTATTTATTTTAAACATCATCACATTTATTCAGTGCTGTGTTTGTTAATATGGCTTTTTTTTAATGTTTTTTTTTAAATGTTGTGCATTGATTTCAAATGGCCAGTTAAATGGGAAATTAAGTATTTAATTGGTATTTTGAGAAATACCTGTTCTTTTTTTAGTGACCCGTTTTTCATTATTCAAAGTCTTCAGACCTGATTTTGCCTTTCTGTGCAATTTGATAGTTTGTTGGCAATTTACAAATGAAAACAGATTTTTAGAACACCCTTTTAAAATATTTAAACTGATGATATCAGATTTGAGCATGTGTGCACAAACACCATCCGGAAAAGTAGGTCACTGCCTGGATTCATACATTATTCAGCTTACCTTTTATATTTAGGTATTTTACTGACATATGGGTCACTTAGCATCTGCTATTCTAGCAAAAGAAATTAAGCTCTCTTTTTTACTTATTCACACACCATCAGCCAATCCCCAATGGTAAACAGTTCAGAACATTCTCTGATATGTGCATATCCTTTATCTTGCTGGATGACAGCAATCTAAGAAAAGTTTAATGAGACAACTAAAATAACAAAAGTACAAGGAAAGACACCTATATAAATATATTAAATATATTTATTTCAGGCAGCAACATTTCGCCCCATTTTTAAAAAAATAATTGGATCAAGGGGATTCCCCAGGGAAGACACATTTTATTCCTCCAAGTTTCCTCGATATTTACCTTTCTATATGCCATTAAAAATAAGAGTCAAATCAAAATGGCTGCTGGTGTTATCCAATAGGCCGTCATGATGTCATGCTCTAATGGCATTGTGGCTTCCTCTTGGCCCAGGCGAGTGAGGCTTTGGTGATAGCCATCCAAAAAGGGAAATGAGACATCGGCAAATTAAAAGGTAAATATCTTGGGAATCAGGGTGCCCGGGAGCAAAAAGTAGCGCAGATCAGCTCTTGGGGATTAGATACTTTAAAGAAAATGTAGGTAGAGGGATTTCTCCTTTCATATAGGGGGGTTTATGTAGGCATGTGAGGACATTTTAAATCCGTGTAATCAGCACGGATTCCTTATTTTTCAGCTTTCATGTTAAATGTTAGATTTAGTAGAATAACAAATTCTGAAAATATACATCAGAAAACATGCTCATGTCTAATCCAGTGGAACAGAAATTGTACGCTTTATTTCTGTATAATTACTCTCTAGATTATAATTTGAGAATGGCTGTATGATAGTGACAACTTTTAGTTCTTGTACAGTACATATTTCCTATTTCATCTGTGTTCCATCAAAAATAGCTTAACCTTGTCTGTCTTTGCAGAGATAGTTCACATTTTATTTCTGCTTTCCATCTTCTGGTCTATTTCCTTGTATTTATCCCTCCATCAGACATAGAGTTTATCCTGTATCCTGAGTAAGTTTAAAAGTTAGTGTGACGGTGCCTTTGTATCAGATCATGGGGGTTTCCAATTTTCTATATTTAGATTACACACACACTGCAGCATGTAAATATTATGTCCAGCCACCAGCTGTATTCATTTACAGCTATTCATTTTATCTTATCAGTTCTCCAATTGGAAGTACGTTTTTCGTCTGCTCTCCTATTATTTGGTATTATATTCAATCATGGTGCATAAGGGTGATATACAATGTATTAACAGATTGATCCCTAAGGATCAAATAAAGACCCTACAGAATTGCACTCTATGATGTGTAAATATAGTGCTGCCACTTGTATTTGTTCCATACAGTAGGATCTGCTAAAACCAAAAATAATAAAATTTTATTACATCGAAAAAATATATAGTGACATGGTGAAATTAATAAAAACTTTAAAATCCCCGTAGCGGAGCACTGGAATAAGCAGTGCACAATACTGTGTCTGATAGTGTTCTGCCCCAGCAATCTGTTGCGACAACCAATAGGTGATTACACCTTGGAAACCTATATTCTGAACTGTTTAGGTGATCAGTAGGACCTATATCTCCAAACAGTGTGGAGTCCCTGATCGAATATACCTCAGTATGTAGAATCTCTTGTCTCAGCTGGTAAATCTAATAGATATATTATGTTCTATTGTGACACTTATAAATGCAATTGGCATGTGTTAGTATACATGCAGCCACAGAGAGCATAACATTTTTGTTCTTAGTAGATGCACTGTAAGTATGTCTGAACATGGTGAGAATCTAGTATAGCAAAATACACAAATATTTGTATGTGTTAACCCTTTGTATTCTCTTCCACAGCGGGTCAAGAGAGTATTCAGTAAATGAAAATCGTATATAATAGCCGTCTCAATTTCATATCAAGGGTAACGTTAGGGAGTTATAGCAGTACTCCTAAGGAGTATAAAGAAACAATGCAATTTCTAATGTTAGTACATAGTGACCCTGTATGTTCATCAATTGAAGATCTCATACAGCAGTATTTACTCCATAAGGAGACAATAGCATTTCTAGATGACCTAAACAAACCGCCAGTTTGGTAGATGTTTGGTAACCACTATGTTTGATGCTTGATATATGCGAGCTGTTCAATTGATGAACATAAAGGGTCACTATGGGGGCTATGCACTAAGCAGTGATAAGTCGTTTTAAGAGCGCAAAGTGCTTTTAGAACGTGAAGTTCCGACGAGCGCTATTCACTAAGCCGCGCTAACAGGCACTTTGCGCTCTAAAACTGACTTTTTATTGAAAATTTTTCAAAGTCCAACTTTGCTCGTACGATCAGCTGTTTGCACTGAATCCTGCCCTTCTGCGGGATTCACTAAGCAACGCAAACTGATCGTACGTGAAAATTGCGCTGAATAAAGCTCACCAGCTAAAGGCTGGTGATAAAAAAGCAGGACTTAGAAAAAAATCTTTGTTTACCTTTTTGCATGCGCACCACCCATACAACAGACCGGCGGGTGACCCCGCGGAGATCCGGGGGTCCCCGGCTTACCAAGCGGGGGTCCCCGCGGGAGTGCGGGGGTACCCGTGGGCCTGCGGTAACAATGTTGCGCCTTCAAAAATAATAAACAATATTAATAACTAAATACACCCCCCTCACACATGCAGTACAGTAATGGGCAAAATTACTATTATCCACATATGGATAATAATGCATTTGCCCATTGTAAATACATATAACTTTCAATAAATACAGTTAAAACATATTACACTTACCTTTTACAGGCACCCACGATGAAGGCCGTCTTCATCCTCATCTTCATCCTGCCCATGCCCCCTCCGATGCTGCAAAACATACACAAGAATAAAAACATCCAATGTAATGTCCCCTAACCCCTTAATCACCATAGCGGTTATTAACCGCTACAGGCAATAAGGGGTTAACCCACCCTCACCCACCACTCGGGAGGCCTACATACCCTCCCCCACTAACCCCCCACCCCGTGAGGCCTAACCACCCTCACCCACTACCCAGCTGGGAGGCCTACCCACATACCTTTGGGGCCAATACCCCCTCCCCTCACCCCCAGTACCGACAATAAAAACAATACACAGCCCCACAATAAACATCATTATATTTATTAAATACATAACCCACCCCCTGTGCCCCGCATAAATACATGATTTATCCTTTTACATACAGGGTTCATACCCCAGGCCCACACGAGTCCCCGGCGGGCCTGACGGGTTACCTGACAGACCTACAGGGTACCAGCAACTTGTTTCATACAGGTTCTGGAGGCCTGTTGGTGGGTCCCGCCAAGCGCCATGGCCCCCAGGTGGTCTCCGGGGTCACCGTGGGCCACAATTGGGTCCCCACGGTAGGCCCGCGGATGTCTGGGAGCCCCAGGTCAGACCCACAGGTGTCTGAGGGGCCTCGGGTGGTTCCCACGGGGGTCTGGGGACTCACGGGTGCTTACTACGGGTCCGCGGTTCCCCCACGGATGTGGGGCCACCGGTTCTTCCCCGCACACTACGGGTCTGCGGTGCCCCCACAGATGTGGGGCCTCCGGTTCTTTCCCGCAGACTACGGGTCCGCGGTGCCCCCACAGATGTGGGGCCACCGGTTCTTCCCCGCAGGTGTCACCCGTGGACCACGCAGCCTGATACCTGTGAGATACCCGAGGATACCTAGGTGGTCTCCAGAGGTCTCACGCAGAACCAAGGAACCAACCCTGAATGTAAAATAAATAAACCGGACCTATACATTTTATACATCACTCCCCCCCCCCAACACATACAGTACAATAATATGCAAAATAATTATTATTCAGATAAGGATAATAGATTATTTGCCCATTATGAAACACAAAACATGCATCAATCAAAACATGATTTTTTAATCTTAAAATTACCACATTGCATGTTACAATAAATCCAGCATCGATTGTAAAAATAAAAAATAAAAAACTGTCCTGCGCTTCGGTAATCAGTAGTGGCACCTATGGTGTCAAGATAGTCATGTGGGGCTGGGAAAGAGGGAGCTACGCATGGCCACTAGGATGACCGGAGTAGGAGGGAAATGTAATAAACCTTACCTATGTCACAACTCCGGTCTGGGTCCTGCTCTCCTCTGCTCTTCAGCTCCCGCGTGCAGCCTTCTGTGAATGTACAAGGAATGGAAGGGCTCCGGCGCAACTGCGCATGACAGACTCCAAACAGCTCCCGGATGAATTCAACAAAACTTTATTCGCACAAAAACACACTGGGGCTACACCACGATCTCCCCCTCACGCACTAGAATAGGGCTACAAATAGAAGAACAAGACACCGTTATGGATTGTAATGGTTTTTTATTTTATGGTTACCTGTGGATTGGTTCCTGCGGTTCCGGGTCGCCTGGATTTCGGTGAGTGGGCATCTAATGGTGAGTAAACAAAAGAAAAGTTTATTATTTTAACTTTTACAGGTTTTTTTTATTTTTGAGTCATGACTTTTATTTTTTCAGTGCCATTTAATGCCTGTGAATGTATCTATTATGTACCTACACTGGCGACCAACTTTATTCTTACTTGGCTAGCTCCGCGAATTTCAGAGGACCCCGGTGATGTGCGGTTTTGTGTCGTTTTCTCCCGGGGTATATAGCGTTATATTCGCGGCTGTGATTTAAGCATTTTATTCCCGCTGGCTGCAATACTGCAATGCCGTGTAAAAACGCATGGGGGCGTTTGCGAGCTGTTGTCTTTAAAGCCGTCCCCTATAACTCCTAACATACAGTACTGTACATTTTTATTCATAGTGTACATGTACAGGGGGTCTCCGGAGCTGAACCGCGTTGGTTTCAGGTCGGGGGACCCCCTGCTCCCCGAGATACAGCCCCCTTTATGAGGTGCCAGTATCCCTCTGCGTTTAAAGGTCCCGATCACGTGACCGTGGCCTCTAAAGCAAGCAGAGGGACACCGGCACCCCCTAAAGGGGCCTGTATCTCGGGGAGCAGGGGGTCCCCAGACCTAAAACCACAGCGGTTCTGCTCCGGAGACCCTCTGCACATCTACACTGTGAAAAAAACATATATAAATAAAAACTCATTCCTTACCTTAGCGGCTATGTGCTATGGTAACGAAGCAGCATTTCTGTATTTTAATAATATTGTACAGTGAGCAGGGGGTTCCCTGAGCCAGAAATTAATGCTCAGGCACCCCCTGCTCCTGCACAATATTATTAAAAATACAGAAATGCTGCTTCATTACCTTAGCGTATAGCCGCTAAGGCAATGAAGGGGTTAACTCACCGTGCCCGCTTTATTGTGGGTAGCGGGGGTGGGTGAGGGGGGTATTTGGCCCTTGGTGTGAGTTTAGGACTTGTGGGGGGGTTGCGGGTGCACTTAACCCCTTCGCGGCCGTAGCAGTTAATACCGCTACGGTCATGAAGGGGTTAAGCCCTCCCGCTACCCCCCGCAAGCCCTAAACAGCCACCGTTGGGGCTAATAACCCCTTCACCCACCCCCACTACCCACAATAAAAAAAACTCACACACAGCAGCCGCCAAAAAAAAATAAAAAATCTAAATAAATAAATGACTATAAATAAATACATTTCAAATACATTTTTATTTATAGTGTAGATGTGCAGGGGGTCTCCGGAACTGAACCGTGTTGGTTTCAGGTCGGGGCCCCCCTGCTCCCCGAGATACAGCCCCCTTTATGAGGTGCCAGTATCCCTCTGCGTTTAAAGGTCCCAATCACGTGACCGCGGCCTGTAAACCAAGCAGAGGGATACCGGCACCCCCTAAAGGGGCCTGTATCTCGGGGAGCAGGGGGTCCCCGGACCTAGAACCACAGCGGTTCTGCTCCGGAGACCCTCTGCACATGTAGAGTATAAATAAAACACACACATCAATAAAGAATCGTTCTTTACCTTAGCGGCTATGTGCTATGGTAATGAAGCAGCATTTCTATATTTTAATAATATTGTACAGTGAGCAGGGTGTTCCCTGAGCCAGAAATTAATGCTCAGGCACCCCCTGCTCCTGCACAATATTATTAAAAATACAGAAATGCTGCTTCATTACCATAGCGTATAGCCGCTAAGGCAATGAAGGGGTTAACCCACCGTGCCCACTTTATTGTGGGTAGAAGGGGTGGGTGAAGGGGGTATTTGGCCCTTGGTGTGAGTTTAGGACTTGCAGGGGGGTTGCGGGTGCACTTAACCCCTTCACGACCGTAGCAGTTAATACCGCTACGGTCATGAAGGGGTTAAGCCCTCCCGCTACCCCCCGCAAGCCCTAAACAGCCACCGTTGGGGCTAAAACCCCCTTCACCCACCCCCACTACCCACAATAAAAAAAACTCACACACAGCAGCTGCCAAAAAATAAATAAATAAATCTAAATAAATAAATAAATAAATGACTATAAATAAATACATTTGAAATACATTTTTATTTATAGTGTAGATGTGCAGGGGGTCTCCGGAGCTGAACCGCGTTGGTTTCAGGTCGGGGGTCCCCCTGCTCCCCGAGATACAGCCCCCTTTATGAGGTGCCGGTATCCCTCTGCGTTTAAAGGTCCCGATCACGTGACCGCAGCCTGTAAACCAAGCAGAGGGATACAGGCACCCCCTAAAGGGGTCTGTATCTCGGGGAGCAGGGGGTCCCCGGACCTAAAACCACAGCGGTTCTGCTCCGGAGACCCTCTGCACATGTACAGTATAAATAAAACACACACATCAATAAAGAATCGTTCTTTACCTTAGCGGCTATGTGCTATGGTAATGAAGCAGCATTTCTGTATTTTAATAATATTGTACAGTGAGCAGGGGGTTCCCTGAGCCAGAAATTAATGCTCAGGGGACCCCCTGCTCCTGCACAATTTTTTTAAAAATACAGAAATGCTGCTTCATTACCATAGCCGCTAAGGCAATGAAGGGTTAAGGCAGAATAAACAATAAATACATTACATACTGTACATATTTTTAATGTGTGTTTTAAACCTCCCTGCCTTCACTGTAATCTATGTAAAAAAAACCTCCCCCTATTGTGTGTGAAGCTTCCCTGCCTTCACTGTAATCTATGTAAAACCCCCTCCCCCTATTGTGTGTGAAGCTTCCCTGCCTTCACTGTAATCTATGTAAAAAACCCTCCCCCTATTGTGTCTGCTAAGCTTCCCTGCTTTGACTAATCTGTGTAAACCCCCCTCCCCCTATTGTGTCAGTTAAATCTGCCTGGCCTGTGTTTTCTGTGAGTGCAGTGTACTGTATGTAAATGTGGGGAGGGGGATCCCGTGTAAATAACCACACCCACACCCACTACCCACTACCCACGGCCCCTCCGCTGCTTGCTGCAAAACAGAGACAAAAATTAAAACATACAAAGTAATGTCCCCTAACCCCTTAATCACCATAGCGGTTATTAACCGCTACAGTCATTAAGGGGTTAACCCACCCTCACCCACCACTCGGGATGCCTACATACCCTCCCACACTAACCCCCCCCCCGTGAGGCCTAACCACCCAGTACCCACAAGGGAGGCCTACCCACATACCGTTGGGGAAACACCCCCCCCCCAACCCCCAGTACCCACAATAAAAACAGTACAGTGACCCACAATAAACAGCATTATATTTATTAAATACATTACCCACCCCCTGTGCCCCCCCATAAATACAAGATTTATCCTTTTACATATAGGGTTCATAACGCAGCCCCACGCGAGTCCCCGGTGGGCTGGCGGGGCACCTGGACAGACCTACAGTTTACCAGCAGCCCTTTTTACACAGGTTCTGGAGGCCTGCTGGTGGATCCCGCCAGCACCATGGCCCCCAGGTGGTCTCCTTGGGTCACCGTGGGCCACAATTGGGTCCCCATGGTAGGCCCGCAGATGTCTGGGAGCCCCGGGTCAGACCCACAGGTGTCTGCGGGGCCTTGGGTGGTTCCCTCGGGGGTCTGGGGAACTCACAGGTGCTCACTACGGGTCCTCGGTGCCCCCACAGAAGTGGGACCACACATCATCATTCCCGCACCTACGGGTCGGCGGTGCCCCCACAGAAGTGGGACCACACATCGTCATCCCCGCAGACTACAGGTCCGCGGTGCCCCCACAGAAGTGGGACAACACATCATCATCCCCGCATGTGTCACCCGTGGAACCACCAGCCTGATACCCTTGGGATACCCGAGGATACCCGCAGGTGGTCTCCAGAGGTCCCACGCAGAACCACGGAACCAACCCTGAATGTAAAAAAAATAAACCTGGCCTATACATTCAATACATACACCTTCCCCCCCAACACCTACAGTACAATAATGTGCAAAATAACTATTATCCAGATATGGATAATAGATTAATTGCCCATTATTAAAAACATTAACTAGCATATACAAATAAATAAAGTACTACTGACCTCATCAATACGAAGTGTCCGTCGCCAGCAAAATCCTTGTCTTGCCCACAACATACATAGCAAATACAAAGCCAATACATTGCAATTACATTCAGATATCAATTAACCCCTTAAACACCTTATCAGATAATAACCGCAAAGGTGATTAAGGAGTTAAGCCACAGTGGCCCGATACCCACCCTTCACCCATGAATTTGTACAGTGGCTTCATCATGCAACTATATATATATATACTGTATATATATACAGATATATATTGTTCACAGATATATATATATATATATATATATATATATATATATATATACACACAGTATATATACACACGATGAACCAATATACAAATAAATGTAGAAGGGTTATCAAAACTATACTGTCCTACAACCAAACACTTCTCCATACAGACACTACATTAAAATCAATTTCCTTTAATAATCCTAACTGATCTCACAATCTATATCATCACAAGCCAATGAAACACCTCACATTCCAATATAAATGATGCATAAAATCTATGCACCATATACATTCTGCAAATGAATCAACCAAGTAAACAAAAATCAATTAGCAATCATTATTTACATCCCTAAACAATTCACACTCCATCCTGAACAATGAAACAATTAACTAATTCACGCCTGGAGCAGAACAATTTAGCCTGTGAAAAAATATAAGTACCAACCAAAATCCAACCTTTAAAACCAAGGCTATCGCTGACCTCCCTCAAACACACAATACAATACCAAGGAATACATCTATCTAATTTTAAAATACTTTAAACTCACAATAAAGCATAGCAGCATAGACAAATTAATTTAAAACACATCAAATCAAGCTTTTAAAACAACATCATTTCTTACCCTGTATGTATATATCTCTCTAGACATATATACATACATACATACAGTTGCAAGAAATGATATACCACAAAAAAAAAAATACACATGTTAAAAAAGCTTTTAAAAAAATTAACAAGTTAAGTAAAATACATTTCTTTAGTTCACTTACCCAAGGCTATCGCTGACCTCCCTCAAACACACAATACAATACCAAGGAATTCATCTATCTCATTTTAAAATACTTTAAACTCACAATAAAGCATAGCAGCATAGACAAATTAATTTAAAACACATCAAATCAAGCTTTTAAAACAACATCACTTCTCAAATGAATCAACCAAGTAAACAAAAATCAATTAGCAATCATTATTTACATCCCTAAACAATTCACACTCCATCCCGAACAATGAAACAATTAACTAATTCACGCCTGGAGCAGAACAATTTAGCCTGTGAAAAAATACAGTACCGACCAGAATACAACCTTTAAAACCAAGGCAACACACAATACAATACCAACGATTACATCTATCTAATTTTAAAATACTTTAAACACACAATAAAGCATAGCAGCATAGACAAATTAATTTAAAACACATCAAATCAAGCTTTTAAAACAACATCACTTCTTACCCTGTATGTATATATCTCTCTAGACATATATACATACATACATACAGTGGCAAGAAATGATATACCACAAAAAAAAAAAATACACATGTTAAAAAACCTTTTGAAAAAATTAACAAGTTAAATAAAATACATTTCTTTAGTTCACTTACCATTACTTGCCCCCACCGATTCCCGTTGCGCAGCTTACTCACGAACCAATCCACGATCAGGAACCCATAAAATAATAAACCATAACAAAAAATAAACATTAAACTAAAAATCCAAATCAATCCACGGGTCTTCTATTTGTAATCCATCTTCATCTGTATTCTTCTTTCTTCTATCTCCGTCCAGCGGGGCGGGGCGGGGTCTTCTCCCCATCTGCGGCCACGCCCTGGTCTTCTTTCTTGCCCGGAGGTCCTTCCTCCGCGGCGTCTGGCTTCAAAATGAGACGACATAGGCTTTTAAAGGCCTATGACGTCAAATTTTTCGTCATGGTTCCCACGTTCCTGATTGAGTCGAAAATCAGCACAGCGGAAGATATCCAAACGTCAAGGCGTTCAGGTAAGATAGCTTGCAGCACAGCAACGAGTCCGTCACAGACTAACACAAAGTCCTTGCGCATGTAAAACCCTACGCGTTTCATCCAAGTTCTGGACTTCTTCTTCTTACCTGAACGCCTTGACGTTTGGATATCTTCCGCTGTGCTGATTTTCGACGGAGCCAGAGGGTCCTCCCCTAGCTGTAGGAGAGTGAGAAGGCTGGTTCGTGACGTCAGACGCCGATCTGGTGCGGAAGTGGAGAGCAAGAAACAGCTGTCTGGAGTCCCGTTTACAGTGTCTGAACCCTGAGTGGTTTAAATGCTTTTATATTTCTTGGAGCATGTGAGTGTGTTGGAGCCTCCATGCTCACCTATTTGTTATAATTAAACTGTGTTGCACTATTTTCTTTTTCTTTTCTCTTTACATATGCTGCCCATTTGAGATTCCCTGTGTCATTTCCACCTTGGAGAGGAAGTTTTTTGCGCTTTGTGTCCTCCCCCCAGAAGATTTTTTGAGAGATTGAGAAATCTCTCACAGCAGCTGCATCTCCTCTTGGTGATATTGATTTATTTTATTATTAATTTTTTCATGTGTATTTAAGGTTTTCGCTCACTTTCCTTGCACCATTATGAAGGAATGACTTACTATCATTTGACATGAAAAAAAAAAAATAAGATTTAGAACAAAACACTTTTTGTATATACTTCATATCATTTTTTTTTATCAATCCTTATTTGCACCTTGTTCTTAAGCGTCTACACTTCTTTACATTCAATGGATACTATTATTGTAATATTTTCTTGTCTTATCTTAATGTGTGCACAAGTTTCCCATTTCACTTGCCAATTTCATTTTATATTGGCACAGTAGTAAAAGGTCAAAGTCAACCGGAAAATATAAATATATATCATTTATTTTAGTTGCCTAATGTCTCCTCTAAATTATTTGATTATAATTTATTTATGTTTTTTTACATGTGTTTTTACAAAGGCTTTAATGGCTCATAATGTACTGTACAGTATTAGCTTTATTCAGAGCCATGGCTCATAGCCACATGAACCTTAATAGCAATATATGGATATGATAAAAAATGATACCGGCTCTGTCCAACATAATTGTATATAAACAATTTTGTGGCATATAAAAAAACTGCATTAATGATGCCATTTAAAAAAAAAATTTAATTCAATATGTGCATCAATACAATCTGCACACTGACAATGATTAGCTAAGTTGTCGATCGATCCGTTTTGCTGTAATCGATCGCTGAAGATTAGGCTCGGGATTCATTATGTAACCCCTCTCCTTACCCGGCTTCAAAAGGAGTGAGTTGCACAGGTGAATATATAAGTGCTGGATTCTCTTTACCAGGATCTCAGGGGCTGGTGTCCGGCTGGCTGGGTGTGTAAGCTTTGCAGTAGATGTTTAAGTTGATAAAAGGCGCCAGAGACTTTTAGTTGGCAAACATAAAACATTCTTTATTTCCACAATCAGGACTGGCTTTCAACTAGATACTTCCCTGGATCCTATACAGATGATCCAGGAAGGTTCACATGGCTTGGTCATCTTACCGTGTACCTTAATATCACTCATATAAAAATGGTCTGTTCCCATTGATAGTGACCCTACCACTAAGAGGGGCACTTTCCCTGATATAGGAAATAACAAAAGATGACCCCATAAACCTACACTAGTTACACCTAAAACAAACACAATGAAACCCCCCTACCTTCTTCCTCCCTGATGTTATGTGAGATCCTCCAGTGGTCTAAGGCCTTAACCCCCTCCTCACCCCCAATATTTATAGGCCATGGTGATATAACAAGTCACCATGGTTACATGGGAGGTATCCTGGACCCTCTAGCTTACGCCGACTCTGGATGACAGAGTGGGTCTTTCTGGAAGGTGGGCGGAGCTTGAGTGGCAGTTGCCTAACTGCAATATTTACTTAAAGGTAAGTGCTTAATGCAGGGGCGAGCAAACTTTTTTGCGGCACCCCCCCGCCTTACCTCCTCCCTGGTGCACCCCCCCCTCCTTACCTCGTGCAGCGTCAAATGACACAGCGGGGTCGTGTGATGTCACGTGACCCACAGTGTCATTTGATGTCACGTTACCATAGCAACCGTGCCATCACATGACGCCACGTTGCCATGGTCACGCGTGCTGAAGCCGGCTGAATCCCGGTAAGTAGAGGTTGCAGAGGCCTCAAGTGGTCCCCCGGCATTTCATTTAAATGCCTGGTGGAAGAGCGCGGGAACTCTGCAACCACCCGCGCCCCCCCCCCCAGTGATGGCGTTGCAGTCGGTGCCACTGCACCAAGTCCCGTGATTACAGAGGCCCTGCGCACTCCCCCAACGACAATTAAACTGTTTGACGGGGGAGAGCGCAGGGCCTCTGTAATTCTCTTACCTTCTCCGGCGGCATCTCCCACTGGTGAGCATGGCTTTGCGATGTCAAATGGCGTCATGTGCCATGACAATGGGACGATACGTGATGTCACAGCACCATGCAGCATCATGTTGCCATGACAATGGGATGCCCTGTGGCACCGCATTGCCATGACAACCAGATGCCTCATGACCCCGCGACGTCACGTTACGTCCCATTGTCATGGCAACACAACACCATTTGACATCGCGGAGCCATGTTGACGGAATCATGCAGGAGGAGATGACACCTGTGATGGGAGGGGGTAACCAGACTATAAAACAAAGGTCAAGACGTTTTGCCATGCTCCGTTTATAAGGGTCCAAGAGAGTTAGCTCTTTGGCCCAGTAACATTGTATTGTTGCCTTGAACTGTATTTGTAAAATGTAATAAAACCCATTTTTGGTGTTTTTCCTTTTCCGGGCATGCAATCAAGCAGGGATTGCTAGTGGGTGAGTTTCAAGGGGGGGGGGGGGTTTGCAGAGGAAGCATTGGCAGAATGTGTCTAGAAGGTTGGGGTCCAGAGTTACCGGTGCCCCAATAAATGTACACGGGAATCATGCCTGATTCTCGGATACATGTCGGCACATTGTCCAGCAATACTTCCCCTTGAAAACATAAGTGTGACTCACCACTAGGGTACCCTGCTTCAGCACAACCCAGAAAGGAGAATGAGGAACAGGGATAAATATGTATTCCTGTAGCTGAGGGAATCCCTAGGTTAAGGGGGGTATCCCAGCTAGTGCCAGGGTGACCCACAACCAGTATAGGGTTTGTGGGTGCCCATCCGTGTATACGGTTGAGGGGGACTCTGAGAGTCCAAACTGAGTCAGAGGGAAAGTGTGTTGGGAATAAGGCAGGCAGAAATAAAATTACAACATTTTTCCTTTTCTGTTCCCTGTACTCCCAAGACCTTCACCTAAAGTCCCACATACTGTAGCTGAAGGAGTTCCCCGAGACTCAGGGCCTCATGCAGTAAGCGACGATTATGTGAAATCGGCAAGCTTATCGATTAGTCATGTTATTGGCGTTTTTCCCTCTCCGTATGCAGTAAGTGCCGAATACATTCAAAATCAACCAGAAAACAAATCCGCCCACTCTCACGATGATGAGCCGATCACACACAGGTGTATCGGCGTGCGTGGCGGGGTGCTGTTAGGTTGCACAATCACAAATCTTGCTGAATCAGGCGAAACAAGCATGTTTTTGATTGCGCGCCATATTTAAAGGCAACGTGTACTGCTAATCATTCTCTGTGTTGTTGGGAGTGAGAGAGAGAGAGAGACGCACAGAGCTGGACGATTGAAGATTTGCATATTGACTGAGAGACTTGTTGTGTATTGGGTGAGCTTTGTCCTTTGTTGTTTTGTTTACATCTTTGTCTTGTTTTATATGTGGAAGTGGGTCGTGTGATTGCCTGTACATTTCTTGTCTGTTTTTTGTGAGTGCTGGAAGTATGCCCGCAAAGCGTGGGAAGAGTGATGCTGGTGGGAGTGGGAGTGCTACTCGTGGGAGTACGCGTCGGAGTGAACGTTCTGTTCAGGGGAGTGATGTTGCTGGTGCACCGAGTGGTGTTGCTGGGAGTGGGAGTGCTGTTGTTGGGAGTGGGAGTGCTGGTGCTGCGAGTGGTGTTGCTGGGAGTGGGAGTGCTGTTGTTGGGAGTGGGAGTGCTGTTGTTGGGAGTGGGAGTGCTGTTGCTGTGAGTGGGAGTGCTGGTGCTGGGAGTGGGAGTGCTGTTGCTGTGAGTGGGAGTGCTGGTGCTGGGAGTGCTGGTGCTAGGAGTGTGAGTGCTGGTGCTAGGAGTGTGAGTGCTGGTGCTAGGAGTGTGAGTGCTGGTGCTAGGAGTGGGAGTGCTGGTGCTGGGAGTGCTGCTGGTGGCGCAGTTGCTGATGGGGTGTCTGGTGGTGGCGTGCTTGCTGGTGGCCAGCTTTTGGAGGCTCTTCCATTGGAAGAAGGAGAGTCCAGTCAGCACCAGCCAAGCTCTGACCCTAAACCTGCTCGGAAAAAACGTGTGGAGAAGCCACGTAATCCTCGCTTCAATGACCAGGAAAATAGGGCTCTTGTCACTGGCATTCTGGAGCACTATGACAGTCTCTATGGACATTTAGTAGGTAAGTGTAACTTTACATTTATTATTCAAATACATGTGATCCTAGGTCATCTGAGTTTTGTTCATATGCAAATATGGGTACACAATATCTTTCTATGTTCATTAGTGTGGAAACACAGCTTTTTATCATGCCTTACAAGGACAAATAAACACAGGCGGTCAATTTGCCAGAACTGCATACAATATGAATGCAACCTTGCTTACATGTATAGGTTTAGTAGTGAATGCTCATGTGCTGCACATATTACACATAAAACAGCATGTTTGCTATCTCTTGGAACAGCTAGCAGTGTAGGAAACTGGTGCTTATATTATTATTAATTTACCTCATATCTTTTATATGTTTTTCAAGGGCGGACAAGTGCAGCAAGCAAAAAAGAAATGTGGGACACAATAGTCATTGGTGTCAATGCCTGTGGGAATAGTGTCAGGGACAAGTATCATTGTCGGAAAAGATTTGATGATATTAGGTCCAAATTGAAAAAGAAAATACAAGACCAACGCGTGCATGCTACTGGCACTGGAGGTGGGCCCACACCACAACGTCTCATATTGACTCCATTGGAGGAGCTGCTTCGGCCAAAATTACTTACCGTCGTCGTGGAAGGCTTGGCTGGTGACCGTGACATTGGAATTTATCCGTCACAATTTCCAGCAGGTGATAAATATTACTGTACTAGGCGTGTCGTTGCTTACACTTATTTTGCATATTTACACTGCTTTTTATACTGTCTTCACAATATAAGCATACCTGCATCTATATATGTATATGTCTGATTCTGTATATATATATCTCAAAATAGACATATATGTAGTAGTCCTACTAAAAGCAGTAACTAATATAGCACGTGCCATTGCGTGCTCATTTACATGTGAATTCCCAAAATGCATAGCTGCAGTGGAAGCAATTGATGGTGGGCAAAGATGGGGAACAACAGGGTAGTACACATGTGTAACACATGTTCATGAGAAATTATTAGTAGCTACAGGTACAGAACAGAAATATGTATCATATTATTGTGTATTTTATTGATTTTACTCCGACAAACATGACATTACTGCCTATTTTAAGCATGCATCAAAGAAATTGCATGTAACGGCCTACAAACATCACTGGCACTAACACATCTATAGTTGCTTATGAAAAGGTCCATTTTTGCTTTATGTCATATACAGACAGCATAATGAGGCACACGTATCATATGTTATGTCATTGTTTTCATAATTTAAACACTGCAGATGACTACTTAGCTCATCTACCATTGTGTTAAAGCAGCTGCAATTAATATCTCATCACAGCATACACTTCAACAGAGGGGGTGGGGTTCAGCACACACACTAATTACAGCCTCATTTCACGGTCAACTTAGTTCACACCATTTGCACCTGTTTCAAGTCATTGAAAGGTGTGGCTGATTAGGCTTTTTGGGGAAGGGAATACCTTTCTTACAACCTGAATAGCACAACTGAAGTTAATCACACTCATTTGAAAGCTTAACTCTAGCTACTAAATGCCCCAACAACTCATTACTTATCAAAGCGTACGTCACACATTAGTTCACTCATATCTATAGTTGAACTACTATGAAAGACACATTATCACACACTGCATGTGTTGTCTTGTTGAGTCACAGCCACATTCAGGTGTGCCACATCTTCGATTAATGTACCACACATATCCTCTACCAAAAACAACACTTTTTGCAATATGACCACCTTCATGATAACCATTGTGAATGGTCATCTCATGATAGTTATGTACATTATGATACTGATATCACTACACAACATATGATTTTTATGTACTCATTTAATCTATTTATCCTCACGCATTACTGCAGAAACATAGTATGTTGTATGTTAGGGAACTCAAAAATTCTAAGTACACAGGCATGTACAGTGTTATTACAACTATTTATGTTCACTTTCACACACATTTTCGGTTAAGGAACTGATGTTGTTAGTTAATCATAAATACAGAACATACAATAAGTGTTTGTTCAATATTTACACATGTAAATGTAAAACTTATGTTATTGTTATATATAGTTGCCCCTGGAGGACATGTGTCACCTGAGATGGAACAAGTGTCTTCACCTGGGTCAGCCAGCTCAACACTACTAGAAGGTGAGTGTATCATTTGCTGGCCATATAATATGTGCTCTTCTATATGTTATGTTGTCATGTGCATTATTTGTTTTGCACATCTTCTTTAAATAGGATTACTTAGTGTCAGTGAAAATTAAGTGTAAGGCAACATGTATTGTGTTAGTGATGTTAATTATCATGTAGGACTTCTGAGTTTAGAGCAACTTTTCATTCATTCATATTTCATACTGAGTCCAAACATTATTCGTAAGTCAAGGTAGTTTTTAATGAGGTTATAAAACGTATGCTAACATGTTAGGTGTTACTTAGGACACAGTACAATTACATAGTAACACAGCATACATTAACATGCCATTTAATAATGTGTACATTTCTTTTTAGAACATCATGGTGATGAGGATGATGAGTATGATGAGGATGACGCCACAGAAGAGACTGAAATACAATCATGTGACCATGAAGAGGTGCCAATAGAAACTGTTGTACCGCCAAATCGTCCATCAACTTCCACATACGATGCAATTGTAGCTTCAGAGGGAAAAATAGTGGACGCAGAAAATCGTCGCCATTCAGACATGATGACAGTGCTGGAAAGGATGATTGGACTGCAGGAAGAAACAGTATCACAATTGGCACTTCTCCACAGAGTCTTCATTGAAGTGCCTAAACAGTTGCAAAAAATCAACACCTCATTCGAAGCATTAGTTGTTCAGCAAACACAAGCTAATTACTGGAGAATGACTAATGTACCACAATTCAACACCTCCCAGCCAGGATCTGTTCATGCAGGTCAGTTTTCACCACATTCATCTGATATTCATTCACCAGGCCCAAATGTTACCGGTCAAGTAGCAGACATTGCTGTGCAGGTTCCTGATGACATCCTACCGCTGCCATCTGTACAAATTCAGCAGCAGACACCTACAAAGGAGGCGACAAAAACAAAACAAGACACACATGAAACAGACCAACCATCACTTGTGCAGTGTCTACCAACTTGCTCACATGTGTCACTGGGCACAAGCCCTGTCCGTGAACAGTCACTACCCAAAAGTCCTGTAGGTGAGTCGCTGCCCAAAAGCCCTGTAGGTGAATCGCTGCCCAAAAGCCCTGTAGGTGAGTCGCTGCCCAAAAGCCCTGTAGGTGAATCGCTGCCCAAAAGCCCTGTAGGTGAATCGCTGCCCAAAAGCCCTGTAGGTGAATCACTGCCCAAAAGCCCTGTAGGTGAGTCACTGGCCACAAGCCCTGTAGGTGAGTCACTGGCCACAAGCCCCGTAGGTGAACAGTCACTGGCCACAAGCCCTGCCCGTGAAGTGCCAGAGGCCACTCAAAGTGGCTCTGTTGTGCCTAAAGTTGGTGGCAAAAGAAAAAGGAAAATTCAAGAGACAACAAGCAGGCCTGTTACTCGCTCGCAAAAGGAACAAAAAAAATAAATGTTATAATTCAGAAAATATGTCTTTGGCCTTGTTTTGTTGACTTCAGATTATCTAATTACTATTGTATGTATGCTGAAGACTGTGTTGTTTCCAAACTTTCAACTATGTTCTTGTACACGTGAAGTTTTGGAAATGTTAACACTCATAATTAATTGTGTTATAAATATTTATGTTGTAATCGTCTGTTCAGTAATGGTCCACCAGGAGCCAGTTGCTAAGTTTAGAGAAGCTGCCATTGACTTTGCAGCAAAACATTGCATTTGGGTGTGTTAATTGATGTAAGAATTGCATATGCATATTAGTCACATGCAATTATTAAAACACCTAAGTAAGTGCAAACATCTTTCTTGTACGTGTACAGCAGGATTATGTGTAAATTATTACTTACCTTTGCCTTGCTTGGCCATTGTAATTTTGTCCTTTAATCAGTTGTGTGTTCGTTTCTATAACATCTCAGAATGTATAATAATATATATACACACACACACACACACACACACTGAGTGAGTGTGAGTGTGAGTGTGTGAGTGTGTATATATATGTATATGTGTATATATATATGTATATATGTATATATATATATATATATATATATATATATATATATATATATAGTACTATATAAACTGGTATACACAAACTAATACACTTCATGCTTCCTTGTGAAAACACTATTTTAATAATACAGGCCTAATGTTTGAGAAATATCCTAAGTATGAGACTCTAACAGTATTGTGCTTAAACAAATGTTTATTACTTAATTCAATCATGTTTCTCACCATTTAAATAGGTTTCATACAAGGTATACTTAATGCCATCAATGTTGTGTGTACTCCTGCAATATAAAAAAAAATAAAATATAATATATAAATATATATATATTTTTATAAGAGATATATTTATATATATATATATATATATATATACACGTATTTAAACTCATGCAGACAGGGAGTTAACCAGACTTTCACATACACACAGAAATGTAAGCGGGGAAAAAACATTTCTTTTTGCAGGTGTGTTTTTACTGATATGCCTGGCTAAGAAATATTTTCACACACTGGTCTTTGTTAGTTTTCAAAAAAACACTATGTGAACGCATTCAAAGTCTAGGGATGTTTTTCACAAACGAGATAAAAGAAGGAGAAATGTTTCTCCCACAGTCCCATATCACGAACCACAACTGTTAACCCAATTAGACAAACAAATCCAATTGGCGTTTGAAATAAGGAGTCAAAGTAGTTAGTTTTGTTGACCTTGACAAGGAAAAACAGGAGTTTGTTAGCCATTCAGCACATTCATTTTGATGAGCAAATAACACAGACCTGCACACAGCTTTTGTGCTACTCAGACATGGCTGATGAATTCGTTAACAATATTAATCCCCTTTTAGGGTATAAGTACATGATCTGTGAAGCCATCTTGAACAGTCGCGGACAGAAAGCAAGCACACGCCAAATCGATGATTTCATTCGAGCAAAATATCCTTATTACCAAGACCGTAAGCATGCACGGAATTTTAATTCCTCAATAAGATTCACTTTATCAAGTAATGACTTTTTTGAACGTGACCAGGATAAGCTACAACACACCTATGGTTTCTGGAAGATTGCCCCGGAAAAACAATTTCTCCTGAAAGACGGCACTTATATTGTCGTGAAAGGCATATTTATTCCTAATGGCAATAGCAATGTATCCGCTACTACTGATCCGTTTGAATCGATACGTGCTGCAATATCTGCAGCCTCCATTCCTGAAACCCACATTGTACAAGAACAAAAGTACTATGATTATGTACCAAGCCTTTCAGCTGAAAATGCATTGGAATGGGAACCCGAAGAAATGAACCTACCTCCCGACCAATTATTTGAAGAAAGCAGTGGCGATTCCTATGAGCGCATCCTGGAGGAGATATGTGCCATACTGGATTCAGCGGTTGGGTTAAGCGTGGATGAAAATGCCTTGCATTTCTGGAGCGACCAGTTGCAGCCAGGCGAAGAGTTAATTCTAGAAGAATGGTAAATATAACAATCGTTATGCGTTGACTCTGCGTTTAAATTTTTTTTTTTTTTGTAACCACCATTTTCACTTTCAATGCGTGGATACAGCGTAACATTGCAGACTGCATAACATGTAGCGATCACAAACAAATTGTTTCCTAATACAATATAGTAGGACCTGAAAGAGTAGTACACATTGCTGACGGAATAAATATACGTACTTTCCTATCCCTTTAAACATATTAGCAACATTTTACCATTACTCTAACACATACCTGTTTTGTTATCATGCAACATCTACAACATTGAAAACCGGGTCCACCACGTATGACGTGGGACCCTTGTCATGGGCCAAGGCGTCCTTAAAAAGGATTAGTGATGTAAGTCCCGCCCCCAAGCGACGTGCGCGCCTCAAAGCCTATTGGCTGTCATGTTTTGTTATAGTAACGGTAACTGCAGTGTGTGATGCGTGCGGCTCAGTGTTTGTAGGCGTACCCTGGGCGTTAGCCGAATGTTAATTGAGTGGGAGGAGTGTTAGCGTGCGTTTCACGCTGGCTTAACATGACGTCACACGTATTGCATTTGCGCATTGTGTTATCGGCCGTGCTTTCTGTTCAAACACGTCTGTTTAAAAAGAATACAGATGTACTCGTTTAGAACGAATGTAGTTTCGTCTTCATTGTATTTGAAATAAAGATGTTATGTTTACTGGTATTTTCAACATGTATTGAACGCACAACGTACGCTTTGTTTTGCGCATGCGCTAACAGTTAGTGGAGCCAAGCGTGAAGTGCGTGCGCACACAAAGATGTGCGCGCACATCTTTCAGTATACAGGCAACGTTCACTTCTTATACATAGTTATGCCTGCTACAAATTTAAAGAAACATTACATACTGATGAACAGTTTTACTTCTAACATATAAGTGACTGACGTGTGTATCTACACAATCATATAGAGCTGCGTAACGCGTTGTCACGGATGCATATCTAGTAAGGTGCCATCTTTGACCATCATGTGTTTGCTGTATTTCAGAGATGTCGGGGAAGATACAATCGGATCAATGTATGATTTCAGAAGAGTCTACCTTTATATGAGATGATTGTGAGGAGGAGCCACCGACTACTATACTACATATGGAACTAATTTTATATTGCTTGCAGCGCTTATTAACAAACAATTAAAAATGTGATACCCTTATGCCTATATTGCATAAGCACTTAATTAACATAATGATGTTGCAAAAGAGTGCCTCATGAATTTTTATTGAGTGTTCTTTAATGACTACTAACATTTTATGACATGGTGTGTTTTATATATAACAACCATTCCCACTCTGCTAACACATTTGTGTATTCTAATATGTAATGGAACGTATGACTGTCGAAACTATGTAACAATAATAATAATAATATGAGCATGTTCATGTATAGGGCTGCTAGTTGTACGCAGCGATTTACAGACACATGTTTCAGCCTGAGGTCCCTGGCCCGTGGAACGTACAAATGTTTTTTTGCCGCATGAGGCACAGGGAGATAAAGTGACTTGGCCAAGGTCACAAGGAGCCCACACCGGGAATTGAACCAGACTCCCCTGCTTCAAACTATCAGTGCCAGTGTGTGTCTTTACTCAGTGAGCCACTCCTTCTCCCAATGTAAAGGACACTTACAACCAAGTAGCCATTTATTTTTAAAATCTCTTGTTACATGGGTATGTAGATAAAATGGTTTGGGACTGTAGCAAATAATGTTACTGGCCAGATGTTATGGTCCCCTCCAATGCATGATGTTCTGAATATGACATCACCATCATGTTATGAAGTACGTTTCTGTGTATATTTCATTAACCTAACTAACTATAGTTTACTGTGTTTATTAATCGTTTAGAAATACATAGTATAGTCAATATGATGATATAAGCTACCATAATAAAGCTGGTGTTATCATTTGTCGGTGTTATACATGGATCCTACACCAATTGATAGAGACACAAACAGTTGTCTTAAAAAGTGTGTCTATGCTAGTGATGAATGTGCTCCCGTAAGTAAACAAATAAGTACAGTTATCCCCTTTTCTCCAACCACCTCTATATTACATTAATGGAAATTATAAGGAAACATACATAAAATGTGATGAAATGTGAGTAATCATTTTGTAATACAATGCACATGAAAGCTCAAGAGTAGCTAAATGCATATACATGATACAGAAAGTACATATATGTAACATTTGTGTTTAAACCAATATGTTGGGTTTTTAGTTCCAATAATTATAGGAAGATTGAGGTAGCCACATCTTATGAGAGATGTCAGCAAATATACATACCATGATCAGTCATACTGGAGATATACCTATAATGCAAAGGAACAATATATAAATTGCAAACATTGACATGCCATCTTCAGTACCGTAAACAACACAGCAAAGTGTGTATTTGGTGTTAAATGTACAACACCATGTATATTTCATGACATTCAAAATGTAAATCAGCCTGGTGTACACATCATATGGATGTACATGTTACACTGCACCAATAACATTGTATGTAAGCATACTAGAAGCATGAATGATTATGGGCATAATATGTGTTTTGTCTTAGCATAAGGAATAACACAATGCTAAAATATTATTGCTTTGTTACCCAAGTTGTATTCACATACACACAACTAAAGTACAATTGAAGAGGGATTATATAACCTGTGCAACAATAACATACCGGTGCCACATCCCTTTGTGCACACAGCAGAGAAAAGAAAGGTGTGCAACCCATATTCATCTGTGTCCTAACAGAAGGTTATATAAAGAAACATTATTGTTAATATAACATAATTAAACTATAAAAGTAGTACTAGGAACATATGAGTTTGTACTTACAAGAAAAAAATGAATTGATGAGATTCTGTCGTGTCTGGCCACCACTGGCTGTTTGTTCATTTTCAGCAGCTACATGGGTGGGATGCTCGTCTACCAAAGCCTCAGCTAGGTCTGACTGTACATTGTGCCTGAGTGCAACATTGTGCAAAATGCAACAGGCAAGGATAATATCAGACACTTTTTGAGGCTTGTATAGAAGAGCCCCACCAGTTCTGTCCAGACACCTAAACCTGGTCTTGAGTAGGCCAAATGTCCTCTCTATAACAGATCTTGTAGATATATGGGCTGCATTGTACCTGTCCTCTGCTTCAGTTTGAGGGTTTAGCACCGGAGTCAAGAGCCACGGCCTAATTCCGTATCCTGAGTCACCTATAATGAATGGAGCACACATAAGCTGACATTAGTGATCAAATTGTACAATGCCAACATTCCTAAATCAACATGTGTTTTGTGTTAGAACATGTAAATATGTACTCACCCAGCAGCCAACCAGGTTCAAAATGTCCCTCTTCGAACGCATGGAAGACTGAAGAGTTCCTCAGGATAGAGGAATCGTGACTGGAACCAGGGAACTTGGGTACCACATGCATTATCCTCATCGTGGCATCACATACCACCTGTACATTGAGTGAATGGTAGTGCTTCCGATTGCGGTACACATGCTCACTCTGACTAGGTGCAATCAAAGCAACATGTGTGCAATCGATTGCACCCAGCACAGATGGTATCCCTGCTATATTATAAAAGCCAGTCCTGACTTCCAGCCACTCTGTTGCCTCTGTAGGAAAATGAATATAATTCCTAGCGCGTCTATTGAGTGCATAGAGAAACTGGGTCAAGGCCCGCGAGAATGTAGATTGCGAGACCCCGCCCACTATGCCCACAGTTGTCTGGTATGACGCGGAAGCAAGATAATGTAATGAGCACAGCATTTTAACAAGCCCAGGGACTGCACGACCTCTGGCTGTGAAAAAATCTAAATCCCCCCTTATCTCCTCATAAAGAGCTAAGATTGCTGCTGAACTCAAACGATAGCGACTTACAATCTCCTCCTCACTCATCCCATCTAACAGGGTTCTCTCCCTGTACAGACGCGGACGAGGCACAAGTTGTCTCCTCTGTCTTCTCCTCTGATCTCCTGTCCCTCTACCTGTCCCTCGGCCTGTCCCTCTCCCTGTCCCTGTCGTATCCGCGTCACTGTCACTGTCCCTCGGTGTGTCCCTACCTTGCCCTATATCATTCTCTTGATCAGCAAGCATGTCATAGAAAAGAATGTTCCTGCGTCTCCTAAACATTCGCAACATTTTGAAATGAGTAGCTGTGAATGAGCAGGTAATGTGCGTCCTTTAAATAGGTATGTGATGATGTCAGGTGACATAGTAAAATGCAAGGTGTTACATTAACATAATAAAGTACTTCTGTGGCAAGCTGTGTGCACTTGTTGTTCTAAGTATTTGTTGTGTGTATTCTGCAGGGAATGATGATATTTGGCAATGATGTGACGTGAAGCTTTGTACAAAGATTGCTTGCAAATAAATAGTTGCATGTGCAATGCATGTAACTTGTGAACGCAAGAGTCAGTCATGTAATGAGACAAAAAGGCTGAGATTGACGTGGGAAAAGTTTTGTGTAACATGTGTAATTATCCATGTTATTGTGACATGTTGGCAACAATGAATAGTCGTGTGCATATGCATGCATTTGTGTAAGGAGGATAGTTGGTATAGAATGAGTTTACAAGGTGTCCCAATGATGAATTACTGTACATGTGTGTATAAGTTAGGTTGAAGTGCTTGTAATGCAACGGTTACAATGTAAACATGCAATGTGATTGAGCGTCCAATAAGTGACGTCATGAAAATAGGGAGGACCCAAAAGTATATGTAAACATGAGAAGACAGATGTACATGAACGTTTAAAGATGCGTGTCACATTACAAGCATTGTGTAATGTAAAGGAAGATGAATATACTGTGTATGTGTGACATGTGTGACATGTGTAACATCATGTAAATAATTGTCGCTGAGTTGAGTAAAATGTGTGATATGATGTGAGGTTCTCCTTTAAGAGTGTAGTATAGTATTTTCCCTTGCCACATCATCACATGATGAGTAATGTGACCCGCAAATGCTGAAAACATGTAAAAGTCGAATGTTATGCAAATAAGACACATCAGCTGTGACACAATGCAGGGAATGCCCCCACACTGTAATGCAAATCCCCCTTGTATTGTGAGCAATGAAACGTAAACAGTACTATACTGTTATACGTCCCCGCTCCATTGACTTCCATTGATGTACAGAAGATTTTTTTTTTCTAAGTGCCGTTCCGGCAGCCTTAGCGATCGTTCTCCCGTCCAAAATGCCAACTTTAGTTGGCGGGAGAAATCGGCCATAACATCTCAATTTCGTAGTGCCGATCAGCCCCGATAAGCTGTTTTTTTTTGTTGAATCCAGCCGATTTAAAAAAGTGGCGATCAGTGTCGAAAACAGGCTTATCGGCAGGCGACTGGCCATAACCAAATTATCGGCTCCGAAACCTGGCGATATGAAGCACTTATCGGCGCTTACTGAATCTCAAACCCAATTTTGGCTATAACATGGCCATATTTCCCTTATCAACGCTTACTGCATGAGGCCCTCAGTGTTTATTAAAAGTTATTTCAGTGTGTTTTACATTCGGAACCGATGTCCAAACAGGCTGCCGATGCAAACCCATAGGCACCGGTATGTCTGCTAGACAACGGAGTTCAAAGCAGTCAGGGGATGCCCAGAAGTGTGAACGGCATTTGGTTAGTGGGGAAAGGCGGAGTACTAGGTCCAGAGATCAATGGCAATTCTCCGGCATAGCACTTGTTCTGCCAGACCTAGGGGCGCCTGCCCAGCGGGTGGCATTGGGATAGCTGGGGGGAGATGTGGCAGGCTTGCGCATGTCTCTTGGCTATTTCAAATTTGCAGCGGACCCGGCTTTTCTACCCAGCTTAGCTCTAATTGGCTGCTTGAGAAAGTTCCCACGCTCTGATTGGCTGTCCGGCCTGCTTCTATTTTGTGAATGAAGCAGAGAATACTATGAGCCGTGAGCCAATCAGATTATGTGCCCCCCTTGAGTCAGAGTCGAAAGAGCACGGGAAGGCTTTTCAAAGATGCTTTGTTTGTAATAGCAAAGCAACGGCTTCAATTTCAAGCCTGAAAAGTCTGCCCACCAGAGACTAAGTCCAGCATTTTGCGCCCAAGTTCTCACAATCAAACGTAGCGGACGTGGCTGGGATTTTATGCCAATTTGAGTTCCAGGAGATTTGGGCTGACTCGCGGTCAGGAGGGACCATGTTCTCAGAAGAGAATGTAGCAGTGGCATATGGAATTTTATGTCGATTTGAGTTCCAGGAGATTACGGGCTAAGTCCCGGTCAGGGTAAAACTCTCCCATAGAGTTCCCTGCACCTAGGAAAGTCTAGTTTTCAACCCCAGACCCAAAGTACGTGTCTTTTCTTCTGTATTTTGTGTCTCATTGTGTGTAAGCACATTTATGCCGAATAAATTACAATTTATTTCTCTACCTTGCTTTGCTGAATGAATAATCCTGGTAAAAAAGGTGTAAATAACCTGGTCTCCCGTGAAAACGTCGCCGGAGGATGATGCCGGAGAAGGAAAGGGCCGAGGCCCCATACTGGTCCCTGTACCGAGCCCAGCAAACATCCAAACTGGTTCTGCTTAAAGTGAGGAGGAGAATTGAATGTGTGATACGGTATTTAATAGGAAGCCAGGAGAGGGACTTCAGCAGGAGAGACGCTGAGACAGATTTAGGAGAGACTAAAGTGATTCTAGCAGCAGCGTTTAGGATAGATTGAAGGGGAGACAGGTGAGAGGCAGGAAGACTGGACAGCAGAAGGTTACAATAGTTGAGACGGGAGAGGATGAGGGCCAGCGTTAGTGTTTTAGCAATAGAGCAACAGAGGAATGGGCTTATCTTTGCCATGTTGCCCCCTAGGCAGCATGCTTGTGATACTGGGGGCATGATAGTGCTGCTAACAGTTATGTAGAAGGGCGCAGTAGAGAAAGGCTTGGGAGGTCCTTTTTGACATGATAAGCTTGAATTGGCGGAAGGCCATCCAGGATGATATACAGTAGCGGAGTGACATTCAGAGACTTTGGTCTGTACAGCAGGTGTAAGGTCAGGGGTTGAAAAATACATGTGTGTGTCATCAGCATAGAGGTGAAATTTGAACCCAAGGTATGTGATAAGGTCACTTAAAGAGAGAGTGTAAAGAGAAAAGAGAAGAGGTCCCAAGACAGACCACCTGGGGTACACTCCCCAAGAGATCGATAGAGAACTAGGATGTGTTAACAAATGAGACACTGAAAATACGATGGGAGAGGTAAGAGGAAATCCAGGATAGAGCTTTGCTGCAGATACCAAGAGTATGAAGAATATGAAGGTGAAGATGTGATGCACAGTATCAAAGGCTGCAGAGAGGTTGAGCAATATGAGCAGAGTATAATGACCTGTGTCTTTGGCAGCATGTAGGTCATTAGTTAATTTAATGAGGGCTGTTTCTGTGGAGTGAGCAGTGTGGAGACCAGATTGTAGAGAAGAGAATAGGAGGTGAAAAAATGAAGCAAGTGAGAGAATAAAAAGAGTTTAGAGGCAAAAGGCAGGTTTGAGAAAGGATGATAGTTATAGAGATAGGTAGGGTCAAGTATGCTGTTTTTGAGTAATGGTATAACTGTTGCATGTTTGAAGGAGAGATAGGTGCCAGAGTAGAGGGAGGAGTGTAAAATATGTGTGAGCATTGGGATTAGAGTAGGAGCAAAAGGTTTGAGGAGATGAGAGGGAATGGTGTCAAGAGGGCAAGTGGTAGAGGGAGAAGAGGAGATCAGTAGCGGCACATTCTCCTCTGTGACAGCGGAAAAAGAGCTGAGGAAGGCAGGAGGATTGGTTGAAGAGGTGTAGAATGTGAGGTGGATACAGAGAGAATGTCTTGACGTATAGAATCCACCTTTTTCTTGAAATAGTCAGCAAATTCCTGAGGTGAAATGGAAGAAGAATAACAGGTAACAGATAGTGATCTGAGTAGAGAGTCAAAGAGAGAGAAGAGTTGGTGTGGGTTAGACTTGTGCTTGTTGATTAGTGAAGAAAAGTAGGTTTGTTTAGGCTGGGAGAGGGCAGAGTTGAAACAGGATAGGATAAATTCGTAGTGTAGGATGTCTGCGAGAGTGTGAGATTTCCTCCAGAGACGTTCAGCGGAACAAATGGAGGAACGCAACATGTGTGGGTGGCAATTTAGCCAGGGTCTGGGATTAGGAGGGCGAAAATGGCAGAGAGAAAGGAGAAGAGAAAAAGGGCCTCCTACATATTGCTGCCCCTGCAATATTCCCATCCGTTTGAGCTATAAACTGTAAAAAATAATTACTTTAGTAATATAAAGATACATTGTAGCTGCTGAGTTACCCTGACTGAAGGATTAATTTAAACTGACAGGCGGCCATTTTGTTAGGCACACAATCAGGATTTTTACAGATTTATAACAGGAGCAGCAAACAATTGCCAGTTTAAGTAATAATTTAAAATTATACATTGTCCAATGCTTTACATTGAAAAATCAGAAAAAAGGAAAGAGAAAAATGGGGGAAAGTATTATTGTTGCTTTAAAAGCAGCCAATGTATGCTTCCTGATTGCCAGTTCAATGTTCCTTGTACAAACAAATAAGGACATGTGAGACACGCGAGACACACGATCACGTGAGACAGTGGAGTTTCCCAGTATCTGGGTTAGTTTAATGCTAGAGCTGCTGCCCTGAAGGGCAGGGTTGTGGGTTCTAATACTTTTGGGTCTGATACTGGTACCATCTTCATCACAAGGGTCTTTAGACTGATTTGTTTTAAGGATATACTAAAGCAGCAGTGCGCAAACTGGGGGCGCGAGACTGCCGGCGGGGGGGCGCGGGGTTTACAGAAGTCCCGCACGCTTCCCGGAGGCACTTAAATTAAGTGCCGGGGGAGCTGCAGGGCCTTTGTAAACCTTTACTTACCTTGGCTCCGGCGGCTTCTTCATGCGTCGCCATGGCAACGCGGCGTCAAAATGACGTCATGTGACGTCACATTGCTATGGCAACGTAATATCATGACCCCGGAGCGCAGGTAAGAGGGGGTTAGGGGGGGCGCGGGAGTGAGGGGACTGCTGGCTGACCCCCCTGTACTAAAGGATATATTTTAAAACGTGGGGCTAATTTAAATACTTTGTACAGACATTAGCATATCTCCCTGTGTATAGCATATCATACCTGAGGTATGTTCCTTTTTCAGCACAGGCATCTCTTTAATTTTATTTGGAGGGAGGTTTAAGGGGACATATATATATAACTGGAGATACTAGTAAGTTAGGAAGTCCCCCTCCGAGCTGGCAGGTCATTTCACTTGTAAAACAAGTACAAATCAGGTGGTTTGTCACTTTTGATAGATTTGTAATAGAAAATATCAAATTTTTTCACACATTTCATATCATGACTTCTGAACATGCCAAAACGTGCGATTTAGCAATGACAAATTCAAAGCTACTCGAATAGGCCCCCAAGTCTGTTAGGATCTTAAGAGAGGAGTCCAATAATCTTCCCTTTTAAATGCCACACTGCGGCCACTTAAAAAAATGTCCCACATTAAAGAGGGCCTCTTTACATTGTAGTGGAACTTTACCAGAAAATCATTTGATAATTGTTTGATTTAAGGACATAGAACAGGCCATGTATTTCCGAGCTGCTCTTTGATGTTTGTCACTCTACTTTTTAGAGATGAGGGGGTGGTATTTATGTCGCGTAATTATTTTGAGACCAGCTGTATTTATTAGTTAGTATCTAGGATGCGAAAAAGAGAGTATTATCCAGGAAGGAGAAAGAGGCAATCCTGGCTTCTGTGATTGCACTAAGAATATATGTGTGATGCTGGGAATTGAGAAGAGATCAAGGAAAATCAAGGCGCACAGTCACAGCATGTGGTTTGAGGTTTCATTAAAATGGGAACATTGAAAAATGAGAAGGGAGGGCTTAGAAAACTGTAAGAGGTTAGAGCATAAAAAGAGACTGATGGGGAATGGTGGAATAACATTTAATACAAAGTGTCCCACATTTTTAATATTGGTAAAATATTTGCGTAAAGGTACAACTGGTTTAAATAAATAACACACTCCTTCTTCCAATAGAAAAAAAAACATGCTTTTGACTCCATTAACAGGCATACAGTATGACAACATTTAGCAAATTTCTATCAATAATACCCAAGGCTGTGTACATTTATAATACAACTATTGTCATGAAAAACTTTCAAACAGAGAAGAATTCCTATTCAATAGGGCTTTATTTTTATGTAAAGTTTCCCAGGCATATTTAACTGACTTACAATGGAATTCACAAAGTCCACAAATTGAATGTCATATCTGAACTAAACAGAGATGCTTGTTTGGATTTTAATTTGACAGTCGGCTTTGAGAAGGGTTTTGGAAAGAATTATGCCTAAGGCAGAGACTTGAATGTACTTGGAGGAAGATTTGTATCTGCTTCAAGAAAAATACAATTGTATTATTATCAAGGAGACCAACTAATTGTCATTAACCAATAGTCTTATAATGACATGCTACCAAGTCAAAGTAATGTATACCTTTTATATGATGATTTAAAAAGTCTGTCCATGGCACTGTAAGTAATGTATTGTATGTCTTTATTTATATAGCGCCATTAATGTACATAGCGCTTCACAGCAGTAATACATGTGGTAATCAAATAAATAACAGATAATATAAATAACAGATCATGGGAATAAGTGCTTTAGACATAAAAGTAACATTTCGGAATAGGAGTCCCTGCCCCGAGGAGCTTACAGTCTAATTGGTAGGTAGGGAGAACGTACAGAGACAGTAGGAGGGAGTTCTGGTAAGTGCGTCTGCAGGGGGCCAAGCTTTATGTATCATGTGTTCAGAATAGCCACAGTGCTATTCATAAGCTTCTTTAAGGAAGTGTGTCTTAAGGTGGGTCTTAAAGGTGGATAGAGAGGGTGCTAGTCGGGTACTGAGGGGAAGGGCATTCCAGAGGTGAGGGGTAGTCAATGAAAAAGGTTTAAGGCGGGAGAGGGCTTTAGATACAAAGGGGGTAGAAAGAAGACTTCCTTGAGAAGAACGCAAGAGTCTGGATGGTGCATAACGAGAAATTAGGGCTGAGATGTAAGGAGGGGCAGAAGAGTGTAAAGCTTTAAAAGTGAGGAGAAGAATGGAGTGTGAGATGCGGGATTTGATTGGAAGCCAGGAGAGGGATTTCAGGAGGGGTGATGCTGAGACAGATCTAGGAAAGAGTAGAGTGATTCTGGCAGCAGCGTTAAGGATAGATTGTAGGGGAGACAGGTGAGAGGCAGGAAGGCCGGACAGCAGGAGGTTACAGTAATCAAGACGGGAGAGAATGAGGGCCTGAGTCAGAGTTTTAGCAGTCGAGCAACAGATGAAAGGGCGTATCTTTGTTATATTGCGGAGGAAAAAGCGACAGGTTTTAGAAATGTTTTGAATGTGAGGGGCAAATGTGAGAGAGGAGTCGAATGTGACCCCAAGGCAGCGTGCTTGGGCTACTGGGTGAATGATCGTAGTTCCAACAGTAATGTGGAAGGAGGTAGTAGGGACAGGTTTGGGAGGAAGTATGAGGAGCTCTGTTTTAGCCATGTTGAGTTTAAGGCGGAGGATGGCCATCCAGGATGATATAGCAGAGAGACATTCAGAAACTTTGTTTTGTACAGCAGGTGTAAGGTCGGGTGTTGAGAAATATATTTGTGTGTCGTCAGCATAGAGGTGATAATTAAACCCAAAAGAGGTTATTAGGTCACCTAGAGAGAGTGTGTACAGAGAAAAGAGAAGAGGTCCCAGGATATAGCCCTGGGGTACCCCACAGAGAGATCAATAGAGGAGGAGGAGGTGTTAGCAGAAGAGACACTGAAAGTACGATGGGAGAGGTAGGATGAGATCCAGGATAGAGCTTTGTTCCGAATGCCAAGAGTATGGAGAATGTGAAGGAGAAGAGGGTGGTCCACGGTGTCAAATGCTGCAGAGAGGTCGAGTAATATGAGCAGAGTGTAATGACCTCTGTCTTTGGCAGCATGGAGGTCGTCAGTTATTTTAGTGAGGGCTGTTTCCGTGGAGTGAGCAGTGCGGAAGCCAGATTGTAGAGGGTCTAGGAGAGAATAGGTGTTGAGAAAATGGAGCAAGCGAGCGAAAACAAGACGTTCAAGGAGTTTAGAGGCAAAAGGCAGGAGGGAGACAGGCCGATAGTTAGAAAGACAGGTAGGGTCAAGCTTGCTGTTTTTGAGTAATGGTATGACTGTTGCATGTTTGAAGGAGGATGGAAAGGTTCCAGAGCAGAGGGAGGAGTTAAAAATGTGTGTGAGCGTAGGGATTATAGTAGGAGCAAGAGGTTATAGGAGATGGGAGGGAATGGGGTCAAGAGGGCATGTGGTAGAGGGAGAAGAGGCGATCAACAGCGACACATCCTCCTCTGAGACAGTGGAAAAAGAGTCAAGGAAGGCAGGAGGAGAGTTAGGAAGAGGTGTAGGATGGGAGGAAGAAACAGAGGGGATGTTCTGACGTATGGATTCCACCTTTCCCTTAAAATAGTCAGCAAAGTCCTGAGTGGAGATGGAGGAAGGAGAGGCAACTGAGGGTGGTTTGAGTAGAGTATCAAAGACAGAGAACAGTCGGCGTGGGTTAGACTTGTGCGTGTTGATTAGTGAAGAAAATTAGGCTTGTTTAGCTTGTGAGAGGGCAGAGTTGAAACAGGATAGCATAAATTTGTAGTGAAGGAAGTCTGCGAGAGTATGAGATTTCCTCCAGAGGTGTTCAGAGGAACGAGTGGAGGAACGCAGCATGCGCGTGTGGGAATTTAACCAGGGTCTAGGGTTAAAAGGGCGAGTGCGGCAGAGAGAAAGCGGGGCATGTAGATCAAGAGAGGAGGACAAGACAGAGTTGTAGTTCCTGACCAGGTTGTCAGGGTCTGTAGCAGAGCTTAGAGAGGAGAGGGAGGAGTGTAAAGTGGACTCAAAGTCAGGTAAGTGAATAGAGCGCTGGTTTCTGCAGAACCGGGGGGTAGATGGAGGTGGAGAAGGGGTGAAGCGAGATAGAGAGAATGAGATGAGGTGATGGTCAGAGAGAGGAAAAGGGGAAATGGAGAAATCAGAGAGAGAGAAGTTTTTAGTGAAAACCAGGTCTAAGTAGTGGCCATCCTTGTGGGTGCTGGCTGCAGTCCACTGTTGAAGGCCAAAAGAAGAGGTTAGAGAAAGAAAGCGGGAAGCCCAAGGGAGAGAGGGGTCATCAATGTGGCAATTGAAGTCCCCAAGGAGAAGAACAGGGCAGTCTGAGGAGAGAAAGAAAGAGAGCCAGGATTCAAAGTGAGAGAGAAAGGCAGAAGGGGGATGAGTAGAGGTAGGTGGGCGAAAGATGACAGCCACGTGGACAGGGAGAGGAGAGAAGATCTGGACAGTGTGAACCTCAAAGGAGGGAAAGGCAAGAGAGGGGGGAATAGGAAGAGTTCGGTAACGGAAGAGAGAGGAGAGCAGGAGCCCCACACCTCCACCCCTGCCATCAGGGCGTGGAGTGTGGGAGAAAGAAAGGCCACCATAAGAGAGGGCAGCTTCTGTAGTAGCTTCCAAACATGACATATAGTTCTGTAAAAGAATATAGCTTGGATTTGCCATTGCATGAGCCTGCATATCTTTCTTCTATTTCATGACACCCCCGCCCCTCCCCCACCCACCTTGAAATAAATCAAACCCTGAGTAATGATTTTTGTGGCAGGGACTTACACAAAGACTTCTGTAGGCTCATGAAGTTCAAAATTATTGGGTCCCTACTTGAATTTATTACATAACAATGACACAAATTTAACATATACACCTCTTTACGGCTGAGTGTGGAAGCCTAGAGATATTTATAACAACATTTACAAAATAGATGTAGCCAAGCCACCTATGGCTACTAACCTGCCCTACTCCTGGCAGTAAGCCCTGGTAAAAGCAGGCCTACCAGTAGTCAGTATAGGTTTTAGCCACTCACTGGTGCTGCACTTGAGTGTCAGTGGGAGGTGCTGACATCAGGCCTGAGCATGTCCAATCACGGGACAGACCTGATACCCTCTTCCTGGCTGTACTTAAGGGCGGTGCCGCCCCAAATTTAGCAGTGCCTCTACCCCTTTGAGAGAGGCAGGTCACACAGCCAAGAAAATAGGAAAAAGAAAGGGAACTGGGCGCTTCTATAATGTGCAGTGAAAAGGTGTGCTTGACTATTGGGTCTTCTATGGTCCTCTTCCCTCTGGGGGAGAGTGAGTGTGGACCATACACCTGCCTCTGCTAGAGGGGCAGGGAAGAGTTGGGACTGCTGCGGGTGCCCTTGGCCTGTAGTGAAGGTCCAGGGACCATCCTTCAGTGGTTAGCGGAGAGTGGGACTGCATTGGACAGAAGATTGCTGTGTACTGCTGTTGGTGTACAGACAATAAACCGTTCCTGTTATTGTACCTCCGGCCCGGTGTGTGATCTTACTGGGGGAGAGAGGTCACCGGTTCTACCGTGGGAGATCATCTTTAGTTCCCTGGAGCCTACGGCAGATGGAGGCACTGCGCTATTAAAGATATGTAGGGCATGAACCCCAGAAGCCTAGTCCTGTGTCCCCACAACCATCGGCGGACGACTCAGCCCTCCTGTTACCAACAGGTATCATGCACCACACCACCAGTAATGGTAGAATTTCCCAGAGCGTGGGTGGAACACTGTTACATATATACAAAACTTTTACATGAGTAAGCGACCAATGTAAAGTTGGTTCTTTCTTAGTCCAGTAAACAGATGCTGCTGCTGCTTACTCAGGATTCGTGGGAGTTTCGACATACATTGACTTAATAGTCGTAAGCAATGACGATTTCAATTCACCTAAAACAAATGGTGTGGTTGGGGTTGTGGTTGACCTGGTGGTGGCCATGGAGACTAATACTGTAGGTGTTAAAAAGGTATAAGGAGTTGTCAAATGTAAACAGCAGCAGTGGTGCTTATCCCCCAGCAGCAGTAGCCTTTCATTAGAAAAATAAAACAGAAAAGCAAATTTTAACATCATCATCTTCCTCGTCATCACATTCACTTGGTCATGTGTTGCTGCCCTCCAACTCAGTTGGCTAATGTTAGGTGGATACAAGCACATACAGTACTAGATGTAAGGGTTCCAGTCCAAGCTTTGGCTGGAACCCTCTCTTATCTGGCTGCTGTGGACATCTGATGGTTATTGGCAGCCTGCTTTATTGGCTGCACCTGTTCCAGGGCTTAAATAGCAGCCAGTGACTCCCAGCCCCCAAGCATTGTATGCATTTAGCTGTGTTCCTGGCCACCCTGGGCTCTAGTTCCTGAGCCTTCTAGTTCCTGTGGCTTCCCCATTCCTGAGCCTTCTGTGTGGCTTGCCTGTTGCTGTGGCCGTGACCCCGACCTCGCTGCCTTCTGCCTGCCCTGACCTTTTGCCTGTCGCCTGGATTCTGTAACTCTGCCGCCAGCCGTGACCCCTGCTTCCATACCGACTACGGATACTCTTACAGGGCCCTGGTCGGTTTATTTGCATCCATACCTAAGCCCTGCGGGTCCACTTCCTGTTCGGAGACAAGCACTGTCACACTAGGTAATCATTTTCCATAAAACATTCACCAGAAAAACATTAGCAGGAATAGTGTCATACACTTCCACTTCTCGCATGCTCTGCCCCACACCCCCATCCAGGTACACCCATGTAGAATGGCAGCTTCCAACTGTCCCTTCAACTGGCAAAGTTTGTCCAGGAAAATTGTTGTCAGGCTTCACCACCGTTGAGCGTACGAGAGTAACCGGTTGCACCTCAGTCCCTCATTCCCAGGATAATTTTTCTTCCCACTGTGACTGACTTCAAGTGGTCATCCCTGTTATCTTTCATCCTAGTTACCACAAAGGCAGCTGGGGGGAGTTTGTGAGGGGTGATCCCCTCCAAATGCAGATGCTGCTTTTCTTTTCTCTGGCAGAGTGAAAATGCTCCACATGGTTACACACAAAATACTGGTGGGCATGGGGGGGTATCTATCCCCCCCTCCCCCAGTACGTGGGCTGACTACCTTTTAAAAGCATGAGAATGGTTAGCCAGATATTCATCTGCTAACTCTCCAGCCTCCCTGAATGAGATGGGGTTCCTATCCAGCACCAACTCTTTCATGCCAGTCTGGCACAGCTGTAGAAACAGCTGATCTTTCAGGGACTCAAAACTGATAATCTTCAGGTATGTAAATAGCTGCATCAGCACTTCAGCAAAGCAATCAGCAGCACCCATCTGCAAGGTTCTAAACTTCTAGCATGGGTATTGTATTGTATGTATGTCTTTATTTATATAGCGCCATTAATGTACATAGCGCTTCACAGTAGTAATACATGTGATAATCAAATAAATAACAGAGCATGGGAATAAGTGCTTTAGACATAAAAGTAACATTAAGGAAGAGGAGTCCCTGCCCCGAGGAGCTTACAGTCTAATTGGTAGGTAGGGAGAACGTACAGAGACAGTAGGAGGGAGTTCTGGTAAGTGCGTCTGCAGGGGGCCAAGCTATATGTATCATGTGTTCAGAATATTCACAGTGCTATTCATATGCTTCTTTAAGCAAGTGGGTGATTGGGTGATATTAAACCACCTCAGCAGGGCAGCTTTGATGGCAACATAATTCCTGTCTAGGTGGACTGGAATGCCAGCAAATACTTCTAGAGTACTACCTGTAGGTTCTCAAAATCACAGTAAAAGGTATCAAGGTCCCCATCTTTTTACATGGTAGGAAAATGCATGGTTCGGGTAGACTGGCCTCTGCTACTGGGTAGGGAGGTCTCCCTCCAGAGTCTGGCAAATATCAGCTGGTATCCTTGTTCTGCTTCACACTCTGCTGCTTCTCTTTAAGCAGCCTTCTACCTTTATCCCTTTGTAACTTGTCTCTGTCTCATGCTGATGCTCTGCAGCTTGTAGCTCTACCTCACACTCAGCTTGTCACTCTGCAGCCTTTCACAGCTCATGCTGTAGTGTAGAGGGAGCTGCAGCTCCCAACTAAGCGATTTCTATACCAAAACAAATTTCCCTAGCCAATTCCAATCTGGCTTTCGTCCCAAACACTCCACCGTATCTACCCTGCTAAAAGTTTGCAATGAAATCCAGTGTGGAATGGAACGGGGACAACTCACTGGTGCAGTATTCCTAGATTTTGCAAAGGCTTTTGACACAGTTGATCATGCTATCCTGCTTAACAAACTCCAGAGCTCTGGAATAGGGAAGCATGCTTTAAACTGGTTTCAGTCCTACCTATCAGGAAGATCCCAACATGTGTCCATCTCAGGCTCTAACTCCAACCCCCTGGATATCACCTGTGGTGTCCCGCAAGGCTCTGTTCTGGGCCCCTACTCTTCTCAGTGTTCATTAATGATCTTCCCACAGCTTGTAAGGAAGCCTCAATACACATGTATGCAGATGACACAATCCTATATGCACACAGCCATAGCCTCTCTGACCTTCAACACATACTTCAGTCTGACTTTTTGAGACTCGAAAACTGGATTTCTCAAAACAAACTGTTTTTAAACACTGACAAGACTGTAACAATGGTATTTGGGACCAAGACTAAATTTGTAAAGCTTCCAGTGACTGAGCTCCTGATTAGAACCAACGCTAACACCACCTTAACACATGTCACTAGTTTTAAATACTTGGGCTTATGGTTTGACTCCCACTTAACATTCGGGATGCACATTGATACCCTTGACAACAAGACCTACGCCAAACTAGGGGTACTTTACAGGAACAAATCCTCCCTAAGTCTCCTGGTCAGAAAGCGTATCGCACAGCAGATGCTAATGCCAATTATTGACTATGGAGACATAGTATATGACTCGGCACCTCAAACCCACCTTAGCAAACTTGACACCCTCTACAATTAAATTTGTCATTTTGTTCTCCAATGCAACTACAACACACATCACTGCGAAATGCTCAAAGAACTAGATTGGTCAACACTAGAGTCTAGGCGCAAAGTTCACCTTTCCTGTCTTGCCTTTAAATTCTTCATGGGCAAGCTACCCAGCTACCTGAACAAGCCCCTCACCCCTACCACTTGCAGCACTTATCACCTGAGATCAGAATCCAAAAGACTGTTCATGGTCCCAAGGCTCAACAAAGTATCCGGACGTTCCTCCTTCTCCTACCATGCACCCCAAAACTGGAACAACCTACCAAAGACTCTCACATCCACCACCAGTTTAAGTTCTTTCAAATCTAAGGCTGTCTCACATTTTAACCTGGTCTGTAACTGTTTCATACGCTCATAATATATATTTTCTTTAACTGTGCACGCAATGTCTTGTATATAATGTATACCCTGTTCATTTATGTAACTGTACTTGTAACCATGTATTATTTGTTTTACTCTGTGCCCAGGACATACTTGAAAACGAGAGGTAACTCTCAATGTATTACTTCCTGGTAAAATATTTTATAAATAAATAAAATAAATGCAGCCACATCGCAGAGTCTGCTTGTCACAGGTGCTTTGGGGCATGTATGCATGTAAATGTATGAGGAATTGTGATGATTAGGACTGCTGGAATCCTGGGTCTCTTGCCCCTTGGGCAATTTCCTGGGCAAAATCACTCTTTCTGCCCTACTTCATAGCTCATTCTGGCATAGGTCACAATTCTGGTGTGCATTACTCTGCAACAATGCTTGTATAAGCTCCTCTTTTGCTCTCCCCACTGTAGGAATACTTCTCTCCTCACACTGAGACATGAGGGCTTAATTTGTCTGTATTTTGTACATACAATACAAGCATCACCCCTACTGATGCCTCATGGGCATTTGCAAACCCTAAGAGGCCCAGATACACTAAGCTCCATTCGGCTATTTAACCATGTTTAACCATATTTTGTTAGAAGCAGTTAAAATTGAGCAATTGTATTATACTAGTTAAGTATATACTTTGTATTTGCTGTTATCTGTTTTGCTTTTTAGGATTATACTACTATTTTCTAATAATATTCATTAGTCCTCAGCTTTAGGTAATGACAAATTTATTTTGAACATTTATCAACGTAGTCCTTTATGCAATTTGATATTTTATTTTATATTTATCTATAATATTGTCTCTTCAACTGTATGTTTCTTTTATGTTATTTATTGTTCACCTCCTTTTGAGTATAGTTACCTAAGTAACATCAAGGGTTCACATTTTTGATGGCTTTTTTTTGTAGCTGACATTAGGGCTATATATTCCTCATGCTTTATCATTGCACTGATGTCCTTGAAAAAGGTCCTATACAGAATCAAAACATTGTTTCAATGTTCACTTTTTCTTTTTTCATATAGACCTGTGAATGACAATGTATTCAAAGTATATCATCATCATCTTCATCTCTTGTGGATCCACTGCTAGATTAAGGCCTCCCCAATGATCTTCCAGGTACTGCGGTTGCAAGCCTCTCTTCTCCACGTTACTCCAACAAATTTTCTGATTGAATCCGCCCAGGTTACTTTTGGTCATCGTCTTGGTCTTTTCATTTCCTTTGCAATTCAGTCGAGTACAATCTTTTTCCAATGATGGTAATGTCTTCTTGTGACATGTCCAGCTCAGTGCCATTTTAATTTCCTCACACTTTTGATGATGTCACAGACTTTTGTTTGGTTTCAAAAAATTCATTATTTTTCCTGTCTCTTTGGCTAATACCCAGCATACATCTTTCCATGCTTCTTTGAGTTGTCGGAAGCTTCTGAATTAGCTTTGCATTTAGGGTCCAAATATCACATCCATACTTGTGCACTGACAGAATACAGAGGTTGAAAACTTTCTTCTTGAGGCACATTTGGAAATTCCCTTGAACTATGGTCTTGTTTCTTCCAAATGCACGCTATCCCATCTTCATTCACTTATTGATTTAATTCAAAAGGTTCCCATACATTGCTACATGAGTGACACAAAACTCACCAGCGGGAGCTGACACCATTGTGTCTGGATTGGCCACACATGGAAAAGGAGCAATAACGCCTGTAGTCTTCAACTTCTTTTATTTCATTTAGTTCGATCTTTGCAGAGTTGACAAGTTTGCTGAAATCACTTTGGTCATGCTAAGATTAATTTGGAGGCCCACTTTCTTACTTGGTTTGGCGAGTTCTCCGATTTGTTGCTGGAGCTCTTCTGGACGTGTCAAAATACCAATGCTACTGTATCTGCAAATTGTAGGTGACTTAAGTATACACTGTTGAATTTTGTATTTTTTATTATCCCTTTTTCTTCCCAATTTAATGTCTTGAAGCGTTACAGTGAAAAGCTTTGGTAACATGGTGTCTCCCTGTGTCACTCCTTTGGTGATCCTTACCTTGCTTGTATCGTCATGTAATCCATGTAATTCATGTAATGGTTGACGTTACATTCTTGTAAATGTTATTTATAATATCAATGTACCCTTTGTCAACATTTTGTCTTAATGCATTTAGAACCGCTGTCATGTAAACAGAATCAAATGCTTTTTCCTAATCTACGAATCCTAAAATGAATGGTAGATCGTATTCATTACTTTAAGAAATCACTTCTTGTACGACTTGAATGTGCTCAATTGTGTTTGTTGCAAACAATTAGTGACTATCTACTGTACGTAAACATCTTTAAATGATTAGCAGTAGATTGATAGGTCTGTAGTTGTTGAGGTCTCCTTTTTTGTGGATAAGGATAACTGCTGTATGGCATTGCTCCATTGTTCTGGAACGTTCCTGTTCTTTAATCAGCATCTAAAGAGTTTTGCAGGATTTTCTCTACTTATTCTCCAGCTTCTTCCAAGATTTCAGTTATAATTTCATTTTTCCCGGAAATCTTCCCATGCATCATGGATTTTAGCACTTTTGACACTTCTTTTGGAAGGACGCATACTACATCATTGGTGGTTTCTCCTCGCTCGTCCTCTGCTGGATTGTACTGTGTTATATGTATTCTTTTACAATTTCATGTACAAGTCCTCACCTCTCTTTATGACAAGTGCACAGTCTTTTATTTTTGATGCATTGTCTTGTTTGTGTGTGTACCTTTCCCACTTTAACTGGGTATATTGTTCAAGCTTTCATAGTATGGTTAAACCTACCAGTACAAGTGCTACTATACATCTTCCTGAATACTTGCTGCCATTTTCTTGCCACTTTGAGGCAGTGAGATAAGAATGTGAGGGAAGGTTTTGAAGTGTATATATATACTTCAAACCTCACAAGCCCCTCTATTTCCCCCCTCTCCCATGTCTTTCTCTCCCCTTCGTCACACTCCCTCCTCCTCAATCACCCCCCTCCAGCCTCGCATGTATTTATCTCCCCTGCCTCTCACTATTACTCTCTCTTTTCCTCACTCACTCCCTCCCTCACCCTCTCTCTCCTCTTACTCACCCCCACCTTCTGTCAATTACCCCACTCTCACTCAATCCCCCACCACAAAATACATAACAACCCCCCATTCCATATTAAAAAGACCCCCACTCCCCCCCATTCCATATGAAAAAGACACTCAATCCCCCCATTTGATATTAGAAAGACCCCTACTTCCCACCCATTCCATGTTAAAAAGATCCCCACTCCCCCAATACATATAAAAAGACCCCCACTCCCCCCAATACATATAAAAAGACCCTCTCTCCCCCCAATACATATAAAAAGACCCTCTCTCCACCTCAATACATATAATAAGACCTCCACTCCTCCCCAATACATATAAAAAGACCCCCACTCCCTCCCAAAACATATAAAATGACCCCCACTTCCCCCCAACACATATAAAAAAGACCCCCACTCCCCCTCAATACATATGAAAAGAACCCCACTCCCCCCAATACACACAAAAGACCCACACACCCTCCCAAAACATATAAAAAGACCCCTGCCTCCCTACTACATATAAAAAAATAGACTTACCTTGGGGATGGTCAGACTGGGCCTGGTGGCTGCAGGGGTTCGGCGGCCATGCTGGAAGTTGGGGCCGACCTCTCTGGTCAGGCCAGGTCCAGCTGCTGGTCGCGGCCAGACCCCGGCTCTCCATCAGCTGCAGGCCTCCTCACTATGTGTCCCACGCCGAGCTTCCAATGTCAGCGCACACTGGAAGCTGAGGCCCAGCTTTCTTCCGGCGCTGACGTCAGAGGGGCCCATTGCGCGCCGTCAGAGGTTGGTAGCTTGGCGTGGGACACATAGTGTGGAAGAGGCCTGCATCTGATGGAGAGCAGGGGCAGTGTTGCAGCGCTGGCCGCCGGGCCTCCCACAGTCACCGAGACACTTGTCTCTTCTGTCCCCCCTTGTCGGCGATCCTGCCCTCATTGCCAGGGAGAAACAGAAGATCCAGTTGTTTTAATGAGAAAGTTAAATCAGGGCCAGCTTGATGGCAGTGCCATCGGTGCAGGAGCACCAAGCCCTGCGCTTGCAGATTCCCCACGCTCTTCCCCACAACATTTAAACTGAATGCCGGTGGAAGAATACAGGGCCTCTGTAAGTGCAACTTACCTTCTCTCCGGACCTGTAAGCTTCTCGTCCTCCTCCGCATCTCCAGCATCTTCTCTGTGTGATGACGTGTTGCCATGACAATGCAACATCACATAATAATAATGCCACAACATCATTACAATGCGACAATGAAGAGAAGGTAAAAGACCCTGTTCTCTACCCGGCACGAGCCCCGCCAAACTCCCAGCCGGCCCTGGCTCACAGTATATTGCACCAAAGTTGACTCTTACGTGGCTTTGTCGTGATGTATGAAACAAAGTGAACCAGTTCCTTTATTTTGACATAATATACAGTTCTAGTAGCTGTATTAATCGTGGAGAATTGTAGTTTTTTTGTAGGCTGTGATACATTTTATGGGACGAACATTGGGGCTCTTCAGTGATGAAATTGTAATGAACAGAGCTCATAGGTTTTTTTTCTTTCATGTGTACTTATGAGGGTTCAAAACATTGTTACAATATAAATTCATCCATGAAGAAATCTAATGTTGGTCCCCTAAAAGGTGTCACAACCAGTAGTGCATCTTTCATTTGACACTGGTGTTCAAGAATAGCATCATTCTTCCCATTACATTTATTTTAGTAACTGGTTTAATGCATAGATTTCTTGGCCTCTTTCTCTTCATTACTGTAATCATTGTTAACATTTAATTAAGGGATGCTATGCCATTCTCTGAAGCCATTTATTATGGCTCAAAGCTTTTCTAAAGAGCGGTAAAAGGAGAACGAGGGTGGTGCAGATTAATTAATGTAAGATTCCATTTTTATTGCCATGACTAATGGCTTATTACTGCAATTTTCTTTGTGTTTAATGCCTCCTTCCATGCGACCTCACTTTCACTAAGAGAACCAGTAATAATGAAACCTTAAACAATTTATTACCAGTAATTTTTACTGATTTTCATCATGTACAAAAGTGCATTAACTAGAGTTGTAATACATGGTAGTAGGAGGAAGATAATACTTAAGGAGTAATTCATCAAGCTTTTTTTACAAGCTGTTACTGCTCAGCAGTATGTGTTGATAAATTGCACTATTGTAGTCTCATAGTTATGTGGTTAGTTAAAAATGCAAAAGCTCAAGAGTTAAACAAAAAAAGTTAAGAAAAAACCCAAGCACAGATGTCGCCAGACTTACTGTCCTGGTGGCCCTGGAATAAAAACGAGAAACCCACGCAGCCCCCCCCCCCCCTGTCCCCCGGCCACAAAGAGAGCAAGTCTTGCGGCCCAGAAGGGATAATGCTGCAGGGATCCCATGCTTTTTAATGGGACCCCGCAGCATTAATCCTTCGCTTGATGGTCTATCAGGGAGAGAATACTGCTGCTCACAGTTCAGAAGAGCTGCACAGCCGTGTCCGGTTCCTGTCTGTAGCCACCTCTACCCTCTGGATCCGTGTCTCCGCTTAAGGTAAGAGATGCAGGGCTGTATTTCTATCCCCCGGATGATGCATATGCCCTTATATGGGGCTCCGCATCATGAGAGGGAGCTGTATGGCCATATTTGGTCATCTACATTATCGTAGGGGTGAACAGTGTCCCCCGTCCTGCCCCTTGATGATGTAAATGACCAAATATGGCCATACACTACCGACACACTTTATTAAAGTGTGGCCGGTACCGCAAGCCGGGAGATTTCCCGGCTTGCTTGTGGCTGCCCCTCGGCGTGCCGCGCGTCATAGACGTGCGGTCACGCGTCTTCGGGAGCCTGCGCCCCCTGCACGCGCGTCCAGGGCTCCCCGAGGGAGGCAGGGGGTTCCGGGGGACCCGGCGGACCCGGTAGCGGTAGGGAGAGCGCCCCGATCGGAGGGCGCTCTTCCGCTGCTTCGGCGCGCGCCCGTCACACTCGGGCGCGCGCCAGGCTACTGCTGCGGCCAAGAACGGGCAAATGCTCGAATAAACTTGGCCGCAGCAGTATAGCTCTCCCTCATGATGTGGAGCCCCATATAAAGGCATCTACATAATCCAGGGGGAGGGAAATACAGGCAGGGGCAGCTGCAGACAGGGACCAGACACGGCTGCGCAGCTTATCTAAAAGGTTGGTAGAGAGATTTCTCTCCCAGAAAATGGCCCAAAAGGATTAACACTGCGGGGTCCCATACAGAAGCATGAAATCTCACAGCATTAATCCTTCTGGGCAGCTTACTGTCCTTGGAGCTGCGAGATCTGAAGCCGCACTGGCACAGTGAAAAGCGTGGCACAGAGGACAGTAAGTCTGCTTACATTTTACAATGTGAGATAAAGAAAGGGTCAGCATCAAACCTCAGTCTTGTCTTCCATGAGAAATTGACGAGAGAGAGCGTCTGCCTTTACGTTTTTAGACCCTGGTAAATAGGAAATAATTAAATTGAAGTGACCATCGGGCTCGTCGCAACCTTAAGCGACGTGCACCTTCAATGTAGAGCAGATTCTTATGATCAGTCAGAATAGTAACAGGAAATCAGTGCCCTCAAGTAAATGTCTCCATTCCTCCAAGGCCATTTTGATGGCCAATAGTTCCCGGTTGCCAACGTCATAATTTTGTTCGGCGGGTGAGAACTTCTTGGGAAAGAAGGCACAAGGGAGTAGTTTGGCTTGTGGAGTCTTCCTTTGGGACAACACTGCTCCGGCATCAGAGGCGTCCACCTCAAGGGTAAAGGTAACCCTGGATCAGGATGAACAAGCACAGGAGCTGATACAAAGGCTGTTTTCAGCTTCTCGAAAGCATGGATGGCTGCACGAGACCACAGTGCTGGCTCAGCTCCA